>NC_044052.1:7533305-7775805 GCF_902167405.1 Gadus morhua
TAAATCTCAGAACATCAGAAAAGCCAAAGAATTCCTTGACTTTCTAGTGGAGTCGAGTGACGCCTAGCGTCATTTGACTTAAGACTTGACGTCACAATGGAACAGTTGCAAAGAAAATCCTGTACATACCTGGAAACCCACTCCAAATGACTCAATATGCACCTTTTGTGTTCAATATGAAAAGGATTCATGTTTCATGCTTGAGATTCTAAAAATGTCTGCTTTGTCTGTAATTGAACTCCTCCTTCACTCTCTCTCGCTCTCTCTCGTTCTCGTCTCTGTCTCTCGTCTCTGTCTCTCGTCTCTCTGTCTCTCTCGCTCTCTGCAGGACTATGTCCTGGCAGTGGAGATCTATCACTCCATCATCCAGTACGAACCCCAGCAGAGAGTGCAGCTGCTCAGCGGCATCGGACGCATCTTCCTGCAGGTACACACACACACACACACACACACACACACACACACACACACACACACACACACACACACACACACACACACACACACACACACACACACACACACACACACACACACACACTCCTACTAAATCCTTTGTGCTTTTACATTTCTGGCTTACCTTGGATACCACACACACACACACACACACACACACACACATTAATTAATACTACTACTATCCTGCTATACTACAGTGTATTAAGGTTTCTCTCTCAAGTCAGCCCAGCGGCAATTTAAGGTGTGATTCTGTTTTTGTGTCTGTCCTTGGCCAGATCGGTGATATTAAAACAGCTGAGAGATATTTCCAGGATGTGGAGAAAGCATGCCAAGCGACAGGGAGTCATCCCAGTCACACCACGAATGTGTTGATGAACAGGTTTGTCATTTTATCAGTGTCTCTGCATCTATCAATCATTTAGCACCTGGGTGTGTGTGTGTATGCATGCACGCGCTCACACTTAGGAATTATTAAAGGTGATTCCTTCGGGGACCTTTGGCTGCTTGGCACTTCCTTTCTCTCGTCACATGCAGAGGTCACACATGCGTCTCTGCAGCTCTGCCGGGTGTTGTGTGTGTGTGTGTGTGTGTGACGGCACCTGTGTGACTCAGACACAGGCTCACAAACCCATAAATACTGTCTTGACGAAAGGCAACTGACTGTTTGGACTGCTCACACCTTCCACCAAGCATGTGTGATGTTTTGTCTCTTTATGCCCCTTTGATTAGTTTGGTTGGATGTTGGTTTCGTTTCTTGCGCTGCAACCCTGAAACGTAATGCTTTTGTGTTTCAGAGCATTTGTTCATCTGAGTCAGAACAATTACGCCGAGGCACATGCGTCCTTCTCCCAAGTCCTGAAGGTTGACCCCAAAAACCCAGTGGTAGGTGTGAGTTACTACGACCACACACAACCAGGTGACTTTCAATGATGAGACCATGAAGTCAACATCCATTTGTCAAATTATTTCAGCGATTCTACCCTAGAAGGTTGTCACAACCCTTGAAGGTTGTTACAAATACAGAAAACATAACCACTCCACTCTAGCCCTCCATCCTCCTCACCCTAACGTTCTCTCTCACTCACTCTCTCTCTCTCTCTCTCTCTCTCTCTCTCTCTCTCTCTCTCTCTCTCTCTCTCTCTCTCCCCCGCAGGCCAACAACAACGCGGCCGTGTGCCTGCTCTACCTGGGTCGTCTGAAGGAGTCCCTGGGCCAGCTGGAGGGCCTGGTGCAGCAGGACCCGGCGCAGTACCTCCACGAGAGCGTGCTCTTCAACCTCACCACCATGTACGAGCTGGAGTCGTCGCGCAGCACCCAGAAGAAGCAGGCCCTGCTGGAGGCGGTGGCCTGCCGGGAGGGGGACAGCTTCAACACGCTGTGCCTCAAACTGGTCTGAGCCACTGCGTCCCCGAACAACCCTCCCCACACCGACACCGAGATCGACTCCGAGATCAGGGGCCCGGGGGAGGCTAGCGTCGTCTCCGGTGGGGATGTTGTTCATGCAGCGTATAGCAATGTGAACAAACTGCGTCTGAATGGATGGGACTTGGGAGGAAGACTCTTAAAAGGGCACCAGAAGGCTCCGTTGTTAGATGGGGTTTGTAGAACCTGGAATGAGAATGTTGTGCTGTGTTAGGATTGGTTTCCACCAAACAACCCATGTTTGGACTTTCTCTGCTTTTTTTAGACCTATGAAAAAGGGATATTTGGGTTCCAACCGGCCCCAGCCACGTACTTGTTCTTCTGCAGGGAATCAAGTGACATTATGGTCCTTTTAGGATGCACTTGAGTGGCCTAAATGTTCGATAGACGGTGAAGGGGAATACATTTTCTCCTTTTAAACTTTTAAATAGATCACCACGGAGGAAACACAAAGTTGAATGAGCACCAACCCTCCCACCCTCCCACCTGCCACACACACACGTGGTAATAAGGGCAGACGCCGTGGTACTGCTAGACAGCATGGGCATTATCCTGAGCTCCAGGACGGTCAATGTAGCTCTCCCTTCCGCTTTCCCTCCGAGCAGTTTGTTTATAATTGTATAGATACGGTCATCATTCACTATCAAATCTTAACCTGCTAAATATCTCTCGCTCTACAAGTTGGACTGTTGTGTGAACCTCTCCTTACACTATTAGAAAATGAATCAATTAATATAAAGCTGTACATATTATAATAGGGGTGTTATATAAGAATGCTTGTGTCGCGCCTCAATATTTTATTGATTTATTGATCCTTATCATTATAATAATCGTAGTTTGCAGAGAATGTGCTGTTAACCTTACTTTACTCTGTGCAGTCATTTGTTTTATTGAAAATTAAAATTGTATTTTTAAATTAACTTGTCAGCATTTGAGGTTGTTTGTATAAGGATATACCAAAAAAAACTGACAAAGTTTGAAAGTTAGCAGCATTTTTATTTTCATGTGAACAAAACAGAAGATTTTCAAAACAAGTGTTGATGACCAAAACAATTCATAACAATCAAGGCACTAAACTAGACTATGCATTTGATTTGTGTAAATACTGATTTTACATCCACTTTAGTGTGTGTGTCTCTCTCCCATGTTTCAGGAACACTGTAGTGAAGCAACGTACTGCTGACGTTTCTCAAAGTCGTCTGCAGGCCGGTTGTAAGCTTTCCAAACGGGTTCGCCCACAAACAGCCGCATGGCTTTCGTGTAGTTCTGCAAATACAAACACACTAAAAGGCCAATACATACTGCAGAATGTTCCCATAAACATCCCATACAAATTCTACAATTTGATATATATACAGTTAATATGTCACTTATGTGTACATCAAACCTATTGACCATCATAGATTGTTAATGTTTATTGATGTTCTTTTTTTTTTTTTGCTGACCCTTTTTTCTAAAACGACTTACAACCATTCATTCACACACCGACGGCGTAGTCAACCACACAGGGCGACAGCCAGCTAGGAGCAGTCAGGTTGAGGCGTCTTGCTCAGGGACATCTCGACACTCGGGCCGGGGATCGAACCAGGAACCTTCAGGTCCCCAGTGAACCCGGCCTACCCCTCCCGCTATACTGTCGCCCCCATTGACTTACGGTCTGATCCAGGGTGAAGCGGTGGTAGATTCCCGCAGGCAGCGTGATCAGGTCGCCTTTCCCCATGGCGATCCGGATCCATCGGTTGCACACGCTCCTGACGTCAAAGTAGGCCTGGCCATCCAGGATGTAGCGGATCTCGTCGTCCAAGTGGAGGTGCTCCTCGAAGAACATCTTCAGCTGTTGGAGGAGGGGAGGCGGGCGGAGAGAGAGATTACCTAAGGGGCCACGGATTCCACCTCATGTGTTTTAATTGCACCTTGCAAATTTGAATTGATTTAATTGGGAGTTTTAATTAAGGCGGCAGCTGTCCCCAGTGCCGATCTGTTCTCCACAACTACGCCAGTTTAGAGATACGGGGGAAAGGGGGTTAAGGCCTACATGGAAACTTGGGGATTTTTGGTTATTATAGCATGGTCCCATAAATTAAAGTTAGCACTGCCGTGTCAGTTGAGTAATCACACTCTCTGAACTGAATTTTTTTTACCTTGATAAACTGAATACTGATATATTGTATACAGGCATCACACACTCAACATAATAGATTTGCATCACACTTAACATGAAATTTGCGGTGCACCCGTCAGTACATGGTTCATACTGCCCATACAATTATAAAACAAAATTGAACAGTTTCTACTTGCTTTGCTTCAAAAGTAACCCTGTTTAAGTATATTCAAGTATCCTATCACAGCAATATTACTCAAGTAATAAAGGGCTTATTATTTAAGTGTTATTGCAAAAGGGTTTTACAACAACAGTGAGCTGTCTTTTGACCAAGGAGATTGCATTACCTTTTCTTCATAATTGGGCAGTGTTTCCTTCTGAATGGTGATGACGTCACTGAAGGAGTAGCCTTGATCCTTGCGAATCTTTTCCAACTCCGGGTCATTTTCATGCATGTCAGCGTTCAACTGAGAAGTAATACAAATGGATCAATGATCGCTCAGATTCTCTCAAGAAACCACAATCCACCCGATATATTTTAGGGCATGACTTGTCTGAATGTTTTGGTTTGGATTAAAGCTCCAAATACACCGTTTTCTGATGGTTTGGTTGTGCAACTTTCACTGGAAACATGTGATCCCCTAAATTTTGGAATGTTTTAGATATCCAAATCCCTGGGCAATGAAAACATTGTTAACAGACTACTAGTTATATATGCACAACGTAAATCAACACAAATACTTGAGTGACTGCATGTAAGATCAAAACAAACGTTGATAATGCTTAATAACCTTGCTTCACACAACAACAAAAAAAGAAACGTTTTCTTTAATGTATCCTTAGCTCAGGCTACTGTAGCGGATGGGGGCTGTTAGCTGCGGGGGCTAACGAGTTAGCCTGAACGACTGCACATAAAGTAGCTGTACCTTCCAGTGCAACACGCCGATCTTCTTTAATTCGTCCAAAGAGACGGGCTGGTTTGGGCTGAGTTTGTGTGGCAGTCTCTGATCTTCATCAGAGCTGTCCATATACCAAGCCTCCAGTGGCATCCTGCGGCTTGGGTGATGAATGTACTGTTGTTAATCTGGTGGTGGTGGTGGTGAAGTCATGTAACCAGCTGGCCCATGTGACTCTCTGGTGGTCCCAGTAACTTTTTCAATGTGCTTTCACAATGTGTGAACAGTTTTAACACTATGGACTTTCAGGGGTTTCACGGAAATCAGCCAGAAACGTAATAGTTTATTGTTATTTCAATTAATTTATTATATTATAAATAAACTATTAATATAAATATATATTTAAATAGCATTGTCTTCATGTATATTCTTTGCGCAAATACTACAGTAAATGTGGGAATACTACGTTATAATGGACGTAATGTCAACAGTTGGCCACTTGGTGACAGCATGGAGGCAAGGTTGCTGTTCGAAAACCTAAAACCGACAAGGTGCAATATTTCATTGTTCGCCTGAAGCAGTGTTCCCTCTTTGGCCCTCTGTGGTGTTGCAACCCCCTTGAGTCCCTCTGTTTTAGTTATTAATGTTATTTAACAAGGGTCGACAGATACACAACACTCTCCAACCTCCAAATCACCCACCATGCATTAGCTCGGAAATATGGAGAATCCACTGGAACCTAAGGGGAAATTATGTAGACAACAACCAGAAAGGTCTTGTCGTGTTTTGACTGGTGGACTAAATCCATAAACTACTGAAAGAGTAGAGTCGCCAAACTGCATGTGCTCCATTATCACACATTCTTAACCTCACTATTCAGGGATCCATCCAGAGAGCGTCGAAAGTAGCCCATGTAATTCCTTAAAGGGGCGATTCAAATCAATTCAATTTTATTTGATTAGCCCTTAATCACAACTACAGTCTCAAAGGGCTTAACAGGCCAAATATTTATGACACCCCCCTTGACCCAAGGCCCCACAAGGGCCAGAAAAAACTCCCAAACGCATAGTAGGTGATCCCTTCTTCCAGAGATGGTCAGGAGTGCAATGGGTGCAATAATTGACACACAGGTAAATACATGCAAAACATATTAAAATTATGATGTGGTGCTGGCCGGTTAACCATGAGGAGAGTCCAGGCATCCAGTCGCCGTCACCACAACACGCTAGAACAGACAGAATAGTGATTTAGAAGGGCCAAGTACGTGGAAATGTATACTGCTATTCATTAGAAGCAAACAAACACACAGTGGTATTCACATCGCATCTGTATCGTTTTTCACGCCCCTAAGTTCCAAACGTGATAATATGCTAACAGGTGTGAGTGTGATTAGCCATCACAAGCTGTTGAAAATCTGCCTTATCCTGTGTTTTAGTGACATCACAAGTCGATGTGTCCACCTAGATGTATGCTGGACAGATCAGTCTAAAACTCTACTTGGTGGACTGTAGCAAATGTTGCTTATCTATCCATCATACATCTAGGTCATGGTTTCTCAACGGGGGGCGTTCGCACAACCTAGGGGGGCACTGGGAACGTGATTCCATTTTTGGGGGGAGATTTATTTAATTTTTTTGGGGGTGAAAAAATAGGCTACCTGATATAAATAGCCAGAGGATCAGGGTAAGGTCAGGGGGGCGTTTGCTCAAAAAAGGTTGAGAACCACTGATCTAGGTGGACTAACACATTTTGAATGTCACTAATACACAGGGAAGGGCCAATTTTCAAACAACTTGTAATGGATAATCACACAGGTGCCTTGATATCACCCGTTTACCATAAAGGTGGAGATCCTGGGGTCGTGAACAATTATCGTCCCATATCTGTCAATTGTCCTGTCTGGCCAAAGTCCTGGGATCCTTATGACAGCTTTAAGCCTATCAGGTCAGCCTATCTGTCCTGGGTTTTCAACAATCAGGCTTTAGATACATTTCTGATCTATCTCTGATTGTAAATGACATTGTCTCTTCTCTGGGAAAGATATTACACTGTGCTGCTCTTTTTGTCTACTTGATACTGTGGACCAGAACTCGTTATTAACCGGCTATTACCGATCAAATCATTATTTAACAAATGCTGTTTTTGCTTCATTTTGATCGGCCCTTATATCCATAATATCCATCTATTTCTTAAACACATCAAATTACAGAAGCAAGGAATATCTGTCTTCTCCAGTTTTCTTTGTGTGCCATAAGCAATACCAATTCTTCTTCAAGTACGCCATGCATCCTTTTGTCACAATTTAGTACAGAGTCCAGTTCCCACAGGGGCTGGGGTTCGGATTACATTTCATCACCCATCTTGTATTTATTTATCGTGGGTGTCGGTGCTCTCTAGTGCGACCGAGCAAGACAGTGTGGGAACTCGAGCTGCAATGAACCACACTGCATTTGTTCACTGTTAATCATAAGGACCACAGGACCCAAATATTGCAAACCGGACCACTGTCTTTTGGGTAAAACACACAAACACACTCTTTCTCACACACACACACACACACACGCACCCACTCACACATGCGAACAAACACACGCAAACACATATGGGAACACAAGCACGCACACATACAGGCTGCACTCAAAACATACCCGTTGCAAGCATGCTGGAGCCTGACTCATGACTTCAATTTTGGGCGGGGAGGTGTTGGTGGTGGTGGTCGTGGTGGTGAGAGAGTATGACATCCAATCAAAATAGATGTCTTGGGACCTCAGTATGTTGGAACATATCTTCCACTTTGATACCGCAGGCCGGGGTTATGACATCAGATGCGGGAGGGGGGAGGGCAGAGAAGGATATGGCGCCTGTCAAACAATGTTAATCATTTCTCCCGATTCATTTTGAGTGACCCCGAGAATAGTCGGATGTGCCTTCTGAGGCTGTGGCCCGAGTGGGGGTGACCACTGGTCAGCTTTGTTCCTCGGGTGTCGGTTGGCATCTTGGCTCATGTTGGCCCCCACCACCCCCACTACCTGACAAGTCTCTTTGTGTCCCTAGTGGAAAGGTAGAGGGGCAAGTGTTGATTTGGGCACAGGTGCTGTGTGTGCACAGAGGGTTGGTGGTGACGGGCGAGCACGTGTGCCCACGTTTGGGGCTCTCTCAATCTTGCATGTGTAGGTCTACGCTTCTGCCCTTTGTGTTCGTTTCCATGTGTGGTTTTGTATCAGCTGTGTGTGCAAATGTGATCCCATTACATAAGCTATATGCACCACACCCACACAGAGCAGTGAATGACGACTCTGGGCTGAAACCGAAGCGTTCCCAGGCCAGGGGCTTTTGAGCTGCACCACAGAGAGACTCGTCGGGGATTGCATGCGCTCCTCCTATTATCTGGTTTGTTTTTGGTTTCCATGAGCTGTCTTGATGAGCAACCCTCTTCTCCGGTCACCTGACCTTACACCATCTTGTCCAGGCGTGGATACGACCGGATCAAAGCGCATCTGACTCTCTGCGGCACACATGACCTCTAAGCACTTCATCGACACGTTGTATTGTCATATACAGGGGGTGTTTAAATTATGACCCGTCACATGTCCATCACCAAGACAATGCCCGCACTGCATTTCCACGGGGGCTCAACCTAGCTACTGTACCACAAATATAGCTCCTGGGCCTGGTTCAGTGTTTTCGGGTGAGTGGGGCCAGAAGGGCTGTCAGGCTGCCAAAGGCCTGGGAAGCTTGGCAGCACTCAGGGCACCTATCTCAGCAGTTAGAGATGGGTGGTATCTCGGCGCGCCGCCGGGTCTCGTGTGACGGCTGCTCCTGTATATTCCCAGCATTGGATAAAAGGCACAGAGTTGTCCAGCTGTCACCTCGGGTCAACGCAGAGAGTTAGCTATAGCTAGCAGGCCAGTGCCCCCCCCCCCCCCCCCCCTTACTCTACCCTACCCCCCCACCAAAACATCTAGCATTCAGCTAGCATCAGCTGCTAACAGCCACCGTTCCCCTTGGCAAGGGGAGCGGAGCTAAATATAGACGCCGTGTTTTTAGCCATGGTGACTCCAGTTAAAGTGCAGAGACGGTTGGGGGGGGACAATAGCGGAAAGCTCTGGCCTAGTGACAAAGGGCCGGGGACGGCCCAGGGACGGCCCAGGGACGGCCCAGGGACGGCCCAGACCTCTCCTCACCTCTCCTCACTCGGGTTCCTTTCAGTCCGTCATTGAGCACAGAAGGGTGACTGGCCAAATCCTTATCCAGGGCCTTTATTCCCCCAGTGGCTGTCTCCCCTTGACCCCCTTCTTTCTCCTCACTATTCTCCATCTGACACACTCTTCCATCGACTACTACCCCCGCTGCCTCCTCCTGCTCCTCCTCCTCTGCCACCTCCTCCTTTTAAAAGATTCTCTGGGAAATAGAGGTGTTGAATCCTTGACTTTTACGGAAGCCAGCCAGAGGGTTTTGCCGGATACGGCTTGAGGAGCCAGAGGACGAGAGCGGCTAGGAGTAAAGCCGGAGCTGTCTTTTATGACTCCCTTCCATTCCTCCTCCCTCGCCTGAAGTCAAGCCCAGAGAGAGAGAGAGAGAGTGAGGGAGCGAGAGTTTGAGAGAGAGAGAGAGAGTGAGGGAGCGAGAGTTTGAGAGAGAGAGAGAGAGAGTGAGTGAGTGAGAAAGAGAGAGAAAGAGAGAGAGAGAGAGAGGAACAGCAGGGA
Organism: Gadus morhua; assembly: GCF_902167405.1. Taxonomy (NCBI): domain Eukaryota; kingdom Metazoa; phylum Chordata; class Actinopteri; order Gadiformes; family Gadidae; genus Gadus; species Gadus morhua. The sequence goes on from NC_044052.1 coordinate 7,542,890, forward strand.
GGGGTGGGGCTGGGGCTGAGCCTGAGTCCAGTGATGGCACTTGCATCCATTCAGTAGCTGGCAAGCGTGTGGTCAGCAAGAGCAGTCAGAGCCACCACTGAAGTGGACCATACAAAAGAAAAAGAGTTCGGTGGATATCCTTAAACTCTGAAGAGCGGGCCCTTTTTATCTCCAGGACTGCCCTTGGTTTGACTTCCACTGCCGAGACCAGGGGAGCACAGAACAGCAGGTAGGGGAACTTATTTACAAGTGGTTCACCGCAATGACAAGCCTGCCAGCTGGGTTTCTGTGTGTTATGGTAGGAATCAGCTGCGGATTATCATGTGCTTCCTTTGAAGCAAGGCTTATCAGCCGTTCTGCTTTCTTCAGAGAGCTGATGTCGGTTGTTAACAATATTCTATTCAACAGTGACTTTTTTTGACATTTATTTGTTGCACCTATGCTCTTACGAGCAAGCAACTTGGCACTCAGTGAATTAACCTTCTCTTCACTCTGATTAATTCAGTGTTCGATGCATTCAAATCATATGGCATTTTATTTAGATTTTGCATTGACTTACATGGCATAGACAAATGGCTGTTCCTTCTCTTGGCGAGGGGACGCATAAAGAACAAAGAGTGAAGTTCATTAATAAAACATCTCCGCACTGCCATTGAGGGGAGACGGTCAGCGGAGTCACAGTCAAGTTTTTTGTTGAACTTTGTGCGTAGGGAGAGCAGTTAATGAGTGTCCTGAACAGTGGGTGACAGTGAAAGATGGGGGTTCCTTAGCCAGACCTGAGGGGGATACTGCAACACAGTTCAACTGTATAATGGGATGGAGCACGTCACTATGAAAGTACACATACACACGTTCTGATGCTGCAGACCTTTAGAGCATTTGCACAGCACAGACACACAAACTCACACACACACACACACATACACACACACACACCCACACCCACACCCACACACACACACACACACACACACACACACACACACACACACACACACACACACAGGATACTAACTATGTGTTTACATCACGTCGCTGCCATCATTCACTCGTGTTAATCCACAAGGCGTGATAAAAGCGTAATAAAGCATAAACATAACAGATGCCAGATAACAGAGACAAAGCTTCCTCAACACGTGTTGCTACCATGTGACAAACAACACGTGACATTTGGTTGTTTCCAGAGACGGCAGAGTGCATCCAAAGCTTACAATTAAACTTCCACGAAAGTCGTGATATTTGCGCAGGTGTCAACAAACTCAAAAGCAAGAGCAAAATAAGTTGTACTCTCATCCAACTGAAATCAAAGCAATAGGATTTGAATGGGACCGATATATCATGAAGTCTATTGCTGGAGCCAAGCAGAGATATGGATGATTATCGCATCAACCACTTCCTTTCCTCGTTTCCTGCGGGGTTTCTTGGTATCGTTTGTTTATTCATTTTGGATTTGCTCTGTTGTTCTATTGTAGTGTTGAGTTCTTCTTTTTTTACATATCATCAGTAGTCTATGAACTGAAGCTCATTTGTTCACATTGGACCGACCCATCCACCCACGAGAGGGAGAGGGAAAGGGAGAGAGAGACGGAGAGAGAGAGAGAGAGAGAGAGAGAGAGAGAGAGAGAGAGAGAGAGAGAGAGAGAGAGAGAGAGAGAGAGAGAGAGAGAGAGAGAGAGGGAGGGAGGGAGGGAGGGATGGAGGGAGGGGGAGAGAGAGAGAGAGAGAGAGAGAGAGAGAGAGAGAGAGAGAGAGAGAGAGAGAGAGAGAGAGAGAGAGAGAGAGAGAGAGAGAGGCGTCTCTTTGTAAACATAAGCCAGACAGTTATCAGACAGACCCCACTAATCAACCAGTCAGGAGTAAATCAATGACAAAGCCAGGACCCAAACACACAGACACGCACAAACACACACGCACACACACACACACACACACACACACACACACACACACACACACACACACACACACACACACACACACACACACACACCACACACACACACACACACACACACACACACACACACACACACATACGCCAACCCTGTCTGTTTGCTAAAGGGGGTTGTTGTATGTGTATGCCACCAAGCATTTGGCTTACCTCATCACATTGTTTTGCCCTTACGTCACCTTGGTTATTTCTAATGCTCGGCAATGATAGGGAGACATACTTAGGGTATGAGATACCTTGGCCTTCAGCACCAGACTGAGATTAGGGAGTGAGATAGTCATAGCATTTAGCTGCTAGCTTTAACAGTTCCCGTTGGCTAATTGACAGGACAGCATAAAGTGTAAATTACTTTTCGCTAGATGTCAATGTGTTGATTTTAGGCTAATAGGACACTACGCTTTTTGCAGACAGCTTCCTGTCATGCTCGTGGTTTGAATAAATATACTCCCAGAAACATGTGTAGTCCTGCTGCTGACAATTACATAACATTTTGTGTTTAATATTGACCATATCAAACGAAACAAGAGTTTTAATGTATTTTATTGTTAGAAGGATAACAGCAATCGTGAGGATGTGTTAGCACAATTGTAACGGCCACCATGCTAGCTGTTTATCTTGCTGGCCTTTAGCATCGACACCATCACTTACACATTATCCACTCAACCCAACACCCTGACACTTTGTGTGTGTGTTTGTGTGTATGTGCGTGTGCGTGTGCGTGTGCGTGTGTGTTTGTGTGTGTGTGTGTGTGTGTGTGTGTGTGTGTGTGTGTGTGTGTGTGTGTGTGTGTGTGTGTGTGTGTGTGTGTGTGTGTGTGTGTGTGTGTGTGACATCATGGGGACAGGGGGGGGGGTGGATGTGTGTATCTTTTAAAGGATGGATGCCAACATATTTGTGTGTGGAGGCGTGTGCATGTGCCTCTGTATTCTCGATAGCACATTTCTCTGAACTGCAGCTGTGCCACGAACGGTTTGCATGATTTATGTGATGTATTTGCTCATTCGTGCAATGTGTCAACAATCAGGTGTTTACAACCAATCTAATTTGCAATAGCCCAGTCAGTACATAGAAATGATTGGACACCTATGGCAGTAGGTGTAAGGCTAGTGTTGACGGTGGTCGTGTCTACTTCAATTTTTATCACACTGGTGGGAATCTGCAACAGCTGCCACTGACGATGTACTGGTGCTGGTATATAGGAGCCATGCTCGTGAATGACAAAAATGCAGTTCTGACACTTTTAGTGATTTTGCACAACAGTGGCACTCGTATCTCATGTTCCCTTGGTTTAAAAATACATTTGAAGATTCTCCATAGCAACTCCCAATGTGTGTGCAATATGTCAAAGCACGCCTTCTCACTGAAAATATACTGGGTACATTATATATATATATATATATATATATATATATATATATATATATATATATATATATATATATATATATATATATATACACATATACACACACACACAATCTGTACGTTTGCATTCCCTTTAATCGAACCTCATCTTTCTTGAAAACGTGAGAATCTGTGATCACCGGCAGAACTCCTCCGGTATTCTGTCTCTTTCCCACTCTTTTCCCTCTCCTCTATTCCCGCTCACCCTCTGCCTGGACATCTGGGGGAAGTGACATCATCATTAGTCTTCCAGATAAAGGGGGTGTGATGACAGCCAGACGAAAACGGTTCTCCTCCTCAGTGATGTGGACAACCTTTGGGGAAGGGGAAGGGCCGGTCGGGGAGGGAGTGTTCAGCCCCACATGTCACAACACCACAGAGAATAACGCTTGCATGTCACATCGCAGCTTTCCCTACTTCCTAAAACACATTATAGAACGATACATCAAGCAAACGTGCTGCGATTCCTCCCTAAATAAAATATAACATACCCAAGCATGACATGAGCGTCATGTGAATACGTGGCCACTGGGAATCCCAAACAGGGACACTTAAGACAAATAGTAACCCCCCATAACCTTAGACTGTATTTGAGTCTGCATCATCCATATGACTGATGGCTGGCTATTCATAGACATTGAGGGAATTGATCTCTGAACGCTGCTGGAGAAGATCTGGAGCATAGAAGGGTGGGCAATGGGTCTATTTCAGCCTCGAGACACCCTGACTTGGTATGCCTCCATGCGGTCCAACGCCGTTGCCATGGGAATAAGTGCGTATTTTCCGAGCGCGACTGACGATATGTGGGGTCACAAAAGAAGGGTTGATTTCGGCCTCAGGCTACTTACGCACAGCTCGGACCACCTCGGATGAACGTATGTCTGATGGATCGCAGTCATGCCTTTCTGAATGGCCTCCTGTGTTAGTGGTTGCTATACACTACATGCCTGATGTATGATGCCATGCGTATCTACGACCCTGGCAACCACAATGTCGGTTATTATGTCACTGACTCGCAATGCGGTCAGCCATGTTGTAAACGTACAGTTTACGACATACAGCGGTTTTGCGATGTCAGGCAATGTCAGGCAATGTCAAGGCCGGGTCAGGTTCGTGAAATCCAAATCGGTTCGTGGTTTGCGGTTGCATAAAGGCTGGCTTATACAGCCTTGTTAAAAAAGAAAAAAAAGTGTAAAAAGTAATTATAATGTCATGGGGCATCACAAGGATCGAGACCGAAGGCTCTAAAATAATCCAGGGGGCAAGCTGTGAAACAAAGTTATAGTTTGTTAGAGTTGTTTTTCCTTTAAGGATATTGATACGCAGCAGGACATTGAGATGCTGTTCATAACATGCGGATCGCCCGTAACTGCTGAGGCTTCTGGGAGCTTCCGTCCGATTGGTGGATTAAACATTGGTATTCCAGTAACGTGTGCATGAAACCCGCAACCTCTTCTGACATTTCACTCCACGGAGTGTGTAGTGAAGTGCTTATTACAGTTTTTCTTCTCACAGTCCTTACACTATTGGATATTAATAGAGGCCACACATTGTAGATACTTGAATTGACTGTACGAGGAGAAACCATTACTTAAATATGAACCAGGTGCCATAGATGGCACCCGGTTAATATAGTCCTTTGGTTTTCATGTATTCAATGCAATATCATAATTGTAACCATCTGAGCATAATCATCAACATTTCACCGCCCTCTACTTTATCTTTATTTTCCTGGGAATGCATGGACGCATGTACTACTTAACGTCTAACAATCACTGATTGTCTGGGCTTTTGATTGTGTTTGATGACTTGATCGTCCCCAAAGGAGTTACCCTGAGACCTGTTGTCCTTTTTCCCAGGCAACAGTGCTACAACTCGTTCCCCCGGCAACAGGGAACACAAGGCTCTGTTCTATTCTGATTGTGTGCAGAGTGCGGACACATCTCAGACACAGCTTGAGGCTTCGCGTTGTCCTCCAGGGCTCCCCTCGCAGGCCCACTGCATTTTATCAGTGTCCTGCAGCCAAACAAGATGTCCAAGTCCCCCACTCCTTATTAAGTCACTAAGTTCAACTCCTGGTGCGGTGTGAGACCGAATAAACCCACACTCCATCACGGCGAACGCATGTTTCAGTTTGATAGGTTCAAGCAGTCTAAATTCACCGAGATTGGATCTCTGTGGTGCTGGACCTTTCGGTCGCAGGGGAATAACAAGACATGCACAGGCTGTGAGTGTGAAAGGTTATTTTAGGTGAAGTGTTTGAAGTGTGTAAAAGTAAGGTGTGAACACTGCAGTGGATGCGTCATATTGGATTGCATTGGTGCCCGGTCTATGGCAGCAGGCAGTGTGCTTGTGCTTGCTTTTCAGTTCGTATTACCTTTTAGGTTTTACATTCTGAAGTTTGAGTTCTGATTGTATGCTTAGACTGTGTGTCACTTTGGGTTAAATGACACACGTAGCCCCTAAATGACTAAATGTAAATGACAGGGTATGGGGAAATCTTGACATTTTAAATGTTAACAGTCTATTACGCTTCATCCATCAATTCTTGTGAACTAATTCAATTCCAAACTGAAAGGCATGCGCTGCCATTCAAAGGAATTTCCTGACTTGCTGACGAATTACAAAAAAACGAGTGTGCCCTTTTTTTGACCTTGCCAGAGTGGCACATGTTCTTCACAACCTATAAATACCATTGTGTGTGACAACTGGACCGAGCTGCAAAGGGACTGGCCTTGCCCAAAGCTATAGGGAGGGGGGTCCACATTTATAATGGGGCCTCACAGGCTTTAGGGCCCCACTTTCATGTTGAAGGGAACTGCTCTATTTTTGATGTTGGACGAATCAGTGACATACTATACATAGTTCAGATTGCACAAGTGTGTGTGAGCGTGTGTGAGTTTGTGTTTGAGAGAGGGAAAGAGTGTGTGTGTGTGTGTGTGTGTGTGTGTGTGTGTGTGTGTGTGTGTGTGTGTGTGTGTGTGTGTGTGCGTGTGCGTGTGTGTGTGTTTGTGTCAGTGTGTTTGTGTCTGATCTAACTCTGTCAGTTAGATCTAGATACAGGGAACCGAGGCTGGCAGGGAATTTCAGTCTTTGGGAATGCTGCATGTCAAACTGGAATGCAGGCCACGTGCCTTTGGAATTTCCATTTGGTGCTTGCAGTGACCGGACGGTTCAGACGATAAATAAGAAGCCAAAAGGACACAATGACAGAATACCATTCTCATGGTTGCTCTACGAACTACAAAGAGATATTTGGAATGTTATCACTAATGAGAGGAGTCCCGAAAGGAAAACGATGTGAAAATAAACATGTGATAAGAGCAATTGACTGTACATTCACACTCCACTTCAAAGTGGGGTCTTGTGTGTTCACAGAGATATTGCTGGTGGAGGAGTACAGGTGGTGACCATCATCATGAGTGCGTCACTGACATCATTGTACCCAGATTGGCTGTTCCTTCAACAGAGTGATAGGGGAGTAGGGCCTTACAACTGCCAAGATGTGGAGAGTGGCTTCAGTGATCTGACCAATAGATCTCCAGGGGCCGGCAATGGGGTGTCTCTAACTTATGGCTCAACGTCAACCCGCTGTTCAACATAAATACTCATTTACATCCGAGGACTTCAAGGTAATGACTTCCATAAGGAAACTGATCCAATCCACGGTCCAGATGAGAAGAGACCTATTTCCTTTTTAAGCTTTTAACTTCAAATGACAAATAATTCCGTACATTGAAAGTAAAGATGTCTTGAGTAAAATTATATAGATGTACAAAAACTGCCATGGATTTATCGAACCATCAAATGTAACCGAAACTGCCCAGACAGATGCTGCCCACTCGGTTGAAGTCAGTGTCTGTGGGCTTTGCGAGTCCGAAAAACCAGGCAGTAAAGCCAATAAAGTAAAGTTTGATCGCTTGACGACCTCGACCCAGATAACTATAAATAACCCAGCGACCGGTTGCATTTCATCGCCCTAAATCATCTTTCATTTCCAAGGCACCCCGGAGCGTTTCGTCTTCTTTATCCCCAACTATCTGGTGCATGATTGAGTGAGCTTCTTAAGCAGAGTAGCAGCTGGGGGGTTCTACCTCTGGCTCCACGGGCCACCACTGACGGACAGAAGGAGAGGAGCAGTCGGGGTCGAACTCTATCCAAGGTGCCACTGAATCCTCCTAGGCGATTCAAACCCAACGACCTTCCCCCCGGCCCCCACCAGATAGCTTTGTTGGTTGCATTTTTGTCTTGGGTTTGACAATACAAGAGATTCGACCCCTTGCCTTATCTCGGGCCTCTTTTATGTGCCTTCCTTTTGTTGTTGCTGTTGTTTGTTGTTTCACTGGAAAAAAACCAGAGGGAATTCAAAGAGAATAGTTATCGGGGGTCATTAGGAGTAGTCGTGCTGCTTTAAGTCTCTGCGCTCAACAGACCACAGCGGCTGCAGTAAGATAAATGTGCTGTTTGGTGAGAACTGGACCCGTGACCAGAGCGCCTGCCCATCCCTTGTATCTCGCACATAGAAGGAACCCCCCCTCCTCCCCGTCCCTCGGGACCGCTTTCTTTATAATGGACATCTTGTTTGAATAACGTTGCAAAGTCGATGTGCAGGATTCCTTGTTGCCTGCGGCCCTCTTAGTGGCCCTCTGTGGCACGTTTCCCACTGGGATGGTACCCGATTCACAAGTCCTGCGTTGCATTTGTGTGTGTGTGTGGTCTGTGTGTGGGTCTGTGTTTGTGTGTTCCAAAGCGATTACTCAATGATAGAATTATTGCCTATTTATGTGTGTGTAGGTGTGCTAGCATATACAAAGCACATGCATCCCGGTTTCATATTCTCTCTCTCTACCTCCCTCGCTGTTCAAAGGTGTGTGCGTGCGTGTGCATGCGCGTGTGCGTATGTGTGTGTGTGTGTGTGTGTGTGTGTGTGTGTGTGTGTGTGTGTTTGTGTGCGTGTGCGTCTACATGCGATAGTTTGATGACCGCACTCAAGATGTCTCCGGTGTGAAGCGAGGGAGAGGGGTCAACAGGGCGGTGTGGGACTGATGGGATTTAAGAGGTTTGTGTGTGTGTGTGTGTGTGTGTGTGTGTGTGTGTGTGTGTGTGTGTGTGTGTGTGTGTGTGTGTGTGTGTGTGTGTGTGTGTGCGCACACGCATGCATATAGTATAGATGCACTCATGGTCCCAATGTATGGTTATTTGCATGTGTGTTTGTGTGGGTGCATGTTGGTGTGTGTGTGTGTGTGAGTTTGCGTCGGATTAATTGCATTTCTGTGCTGGTGTGCGAGCGTGCGTGTATTGCATGCGTGTGTTCGGGTGTGTGCTCAGGAGAAAATGCATGACATAGTTTGACGAGCCCACTCTAGGCGTCTCAGAACGTGAATCAAGGGGTGGGGGATTGCTATGACATCACCGGTGGGGAGATGTGTTGCTGATGGGAGGTTGGGGGGGGGGGGGGGGGGGGGGGGGGGGGGGGTGAGTTAATACAATATCTGTTTGTCATTAAAGTCAGTTGTTCTTTTTTTTCCCTCCACCGCCTGTCAAACAGAACACAGTTCAAGGTCCCTTCCTTTTACAAGTGTTAATACTGTCATAGTTTCTCTAACACACAAAAGCGCACATACACATCCCTTAATTAAAAAGGTATGCCTCAAACTCTACGAGATAAGATAAGAACTTTATCCCAGACCTGTCTTCACGCCCTTCACAGTTAAGAAAGTTATTAAAAACAGTTATCATGATGTTGTGAAACCTCATTTGTGATATCAAAACAATGTGTCATATGGTGTGAAAGCTTTTCAGATTTGATAGCGGTACATTTTCTTCATGGAAGAGAATGATTTAAAAGCAAGCACTGTTTTCATCTAAGATTCATCTCTCCACATGAGATATGCCACCAAACTAGGGTGTGACTGAAACACACAGCAGTCAAACAGAATGTGGCTATGTACACACAAACACACACGCACACGCACACACACACACACACACACACACACATTTTATTAATTTGCATCAGCTCAGCTCTTATCTATGCATGAACTAGTATCTTAGAAGTTAAATCATTTGCTGGACAGCTGCTCAGATATGAAGCTATGTGAAGCCAAAGCCGTACAACCTACAATGCATTCCTCTCATTAAGTCCTAGCTTAGTTGTCTCCTTGTCTGTGTCTCAAGTTCTTCACCTGTTTTTGGACTTTGTTCAAGGTAAACATGTTGGAAAAAGCTCAAGTCTCTAAAGAATATTAAGTGAACTAGGAAATAAACATGTTCCAAAAATGTCCTTTATCTTTCCATCTCACCTCACTAAATGTCTCTCACTACTTTTATCTTACTACGTCCATCCTCGTCTAACTGATATGAACTGAATAGCCCAAACAACCAAGCTAAGAAACATTGATAATGGCAATAAAGGGTAAGATGGGTAAGAGATCCCATGGGACGGTTCCATACCAAGATGGTAATGTTAAGCGAAGACTTTAATGATGGAGGACAGTACCGACAACAATATATTAGTATCTTGTGATCACTATTCCATGTGTATTACCCCAGCATGCATGTTTACCTTTGTAATAACATGTATCCTTTTGTTCTGGGTTCCCTCAGGTTCCTTGGTGTTCCTCAAGGAAGAACATGAGGTCCAAGAGCAACGGGGTGGAGGGGCCGGCCAAAGGCGTCCTCGGTGTGCCCCAAGGAGACCGCGACATCCACCCCCAACAGGTAGTGACTCTCCCCATCAAGAGCCTCAACCAGGTCAAACCTCAACCAAAAGACGAGACACACCAAAAAGCGGCGGTCATCACAGAGGAGATAGAGGAGATAGAGGAGCAGGAGGAGGAGGAGATGAAGAAGAAGAAGATATCCGTGGATTCCGAAGATGACGTTGGGGATCAGAGAGAGGGCCTGATGGGGCTTTCTAAAGGAGACCTGCTCAAACTGCTGGGCATCATGGAGGGAGAGGTTCAGGTGAGGTCACCAGGAATGCATGAGCTTTAAAGGAGTTGTGTCTGTGCTCATGTTGCATCTCTCACAGGTCGCATTGTGTCAGGGAGCATTTCACATGCTGCCATCCGCCGCAAGCATATCTCGAGTGAGTCAAATCCAATGAGCTCTATTGGCTTATGTTACCACTTTAGATGATTTACTTTATGGGAAAACAGAGAAAACCTGGTAGATTAGGAGTTTATTTCACAATATTATCTTTATTACATTTCTTTTTTAGGATTTGACCCTAGGCTATTGGACCTTTCGGGTGAATGACTTACCAAAAAGAGTAACATTTCAACCGTTAACATTTCTACACAGTACGTCTTCAAGCTGCTATTAACGGCTTACTGCTAACAACTGCAGCGTTGATATTAAAAAGGCCTCTGGTATGGTGTGTTGGTATGATGTTATGCTGTGTATGAAAAAACTCGTTTTTTCCTTGCCTCGAATTTAATTGCACTATAGCCCTACCTTGTGGTTGAAAACGGTAATGACATATACAAAACGTATTATTTCAAGTATTGCATACTTATAAATAAATACATAAAGATCTATAAATATATAGATAAATATTGATGCATAACATTTACGCAGCACATCTATGTGTGTTCATACAGCTTTAGGTACACTATATATAACATAACCCCCCTGTTGTGTTATATACATCATCTTATCAACGTATCTCTACATCTTCTGTGCTCTAATCAATGAGCCTTGTGCTTTTAGGCCCGTGAAGACATCATCCGCATCATGAAGTCCAAGCAGGCCCGTCCCGAAGGACTGGAGTCCCACTACGGCTCCCCGGAGCCTGGCTCGGCCCTGCAGGCCCTGCAGAGGGATGGCCTGATCTCCGGGTCCAAGGGCCCTCCGAACCAGGAACCCTACCAGAAGCCCCTGGTTGAGGTCAGTGTTTTGGTGAATGTCTAGAAAAGCGCTGTAAAGTGACACATTTGTTTGTCTATCGTGTCAATGTTTTATCGATGTGTCAGGAAATGGTGTAGTGTTGGATTCAGGTGAGGTTAAGGTTTAGCCTTCCATACCTCACCTTCTGAACTGTTCATATTTATGTGTGTATCTGCATGCATGCGCGTGCGTGTGTATCTACATGCATTTGTGTGCGTGAATGTGAGTGTGTGTGTGTGTGTGTGTGTGTGTGTGCGTGCGTGCGTGCGTGCGTTTACAAGAGTACTTTTATTTGTGCACGTGTTTGTCCCAATTTTTGTCCCCATAAGTCTGTCTGTCTGCTTGTGCGTCTATCCATTTGTTTGCGCATTGCTTGTCAATGTGTGTGTCGATACCTGCGGTACCTGCATGTTTCGGGCTTGTACATTGAAATGAATCATGGGACTTTTGGTTGGCGCTACTCTGCCATTTGTGGTGACTCGAAAGAGAGAGTTGTAGTGATGGAGAATCCTAACTAAATGTAAATATACTTTGACCTAGACTAGTCACAGCCAAAATTTGTATTTTGTATTCATTTCAATCTTTTGATCAGAATACCACCACAACCAAAAACCATGTTGTGCCATCTCGATGTCCAAGCCCTAGATACATCAGGAAAAAGAAACGCCCCACCCCTCGCTAGCATGTGAAAAAGTACCCGCCCGCTCCCCACTGTGCGTTGACTGTGATCCCTGGGCCGGTGTCGGTCAGCTGGAGAGGCTGCAGGAGAAGCACAGGGAGACGTACCGTCGCATGCTGGGGCAGCTGCTGCTGGCAGAGAAGAGCCACCGCCGCACCGTGCAGGAGCTGGACCTGGAGAAGCACAAGCACGGGGACTACATGAACAAGAGTGACGAGTTCACCAACCTGCTGGAGCAGGAGAGGGAGAGGTGGGCAGCCGGGCGCAGTCCGTCTTCATCTGTGGAGCACATTGAATTGACGCTCACGCACACGCACACACGCACAGGGAACCTCAGAAAATATTTATTAAACCAATAAACAAGGTTAATGCAATCGGGGGAGGGGGGGAAGCAGTATGATTTGAGAAATGGTTGCAATTCGATGAATACATGTGAAGGAATACAGAGAGCTGCTTGATTTAAAAAAACAAAACATTGCAATCTGTCGCTAGAGAAAGAAAGAGATGGAAAGAGGTAATCACGAGGTTGAATGAAGAGCTGGGGGACATGGAGGACGAGTGAGGGCAAGATAAAGGCAGGAGAGAAAAAAGAGAGAGAGAGAGAGAGAGAGAGAGAGAGAGAGAGAGAGAGAGAGAGAGAGAGAGAGAGAGAGAGAGAGAGAGAGAGAGAGAGAGAGAGGAGCACGAGAGGTTCAGGGCCAATGGATGTTGAAAAGAAATCCATGTTTGAAAGTGACCTTGAGGCAGTCAACGACAGTATACAGGACCATCAGTCCCCAGGGCCTCACAGAAACCATGGCCATTACAGACGGGATGTGGCCTTACATGCACACGGCCTGGTCAGAAAGATAAAACCGAAAGGTTCATGGACAGAGAGAGAGAGAGAAGGCACGGATCCTCAAATCCCAAATGACCTACGCTCATTAAACAATCAAAGATTCAGAGGGTTTGATCCCAAAAGCAGAGACATAAACACAATAGCATGGTGGTTGTATGTGGATTCACAAGGATCACTGAAAGGTAAATTTTCCTTCTTATGCATGTAAAATGTTGTAATTTGGCAGATTTGAAACAACAACAGTGAGAATAATCAAAGCAGCAATTCGGTTTGGGTTCCCGGCAGGAAATACAACAGCAAACCATCATAGTCAGACAAATAGAACATGCTCTGATTTAGCATTTGCTAGCATCAATGCTCGCCAAGAGAAAACTTAAAGGATGCTTTCAGATGGAAGCGTCAATCCCACGGTGCTTTAGCCAATAACAGTCCTCTTATTTAACACAAGGATTTGACTTATCTGTACAATAACTTTAGAGCCTTTGTACCGCGTGTGTGCACGGATGTGTGTGTGTGTGTGTGTGTGTGTGTGTGTGTGTGTGTGTGTGTGTGTGTGTGTGTGTGTGTGTGTGTGTGTGTGTGTGTGTGTGTGTGTGTGTGTGTGTGTGTGTGTGTGTCCATGGGTGCTGGACAGGCAGTGTGCTTGTATCTCGAATGTAATCCATACAGTCAGTCATCTGCAGTGCGGACCTGTGGGCTGGCGCTACGCATCCTGCAGCATTTCATCCACTGTCAAAACTTCAAATAGTCCGACCCCCAGTGGACCTGCACTCACACTCAATGTCTCTCCATAGCCCTCCTTGTCCCTCTCTCTCTCTCTTTCCCTCTCTTCAGCTCCTAGCAGAGGACACAGGAAGCAGGCTGTGGACGCTAAATCACTGTCACAAGAATGGAGAGGCCATCAGAGGCTATAAGAGAGAGAAAGAGAGAGTTCAGAGAGAAAGAGCTTGTCTTGGTTCATGGCTGTACTTTTCTGGCCCGTTTCCCAGACAGCGAGAGTTTATTTTCAGTTTACTTTAACATGCCGAGGCGAGAGAATGTGAATACTTCATATTCGAGCCAGTGTAATTTTCATATTCAAGTTTATATTCTAAAAAGCAATCACACCATTTAAAAAACGATCGCAAATCTGGCTTCAGGGCATTTTATATGTAGGCAGAGAAATGTTGCTTAATTAGAAATGTTGGATACAAAAACATTTTGAAATGCATCCAATTGTAGTTTAACTTGCTTAGGTTTAACAGCTGAGTGCGTTTCCACTGATCTTAAACTTGAGGAATGTTTAACCCCCAGCAAAAAGCCACCGTGCCTGTATTTGCAATTTCTGTTGAGTAGCTTGAAAGGAAATCCCATCTACACATTTGCGTGAATAAACTAATAGTTCATAGTGCCTTGCCTACCTTGATGGGACATATTTGCAGACGGGCCCTAAGGTCACCAATGCCTTAACTTCTCTTAAGGCCCTGAGCCATCAGATAGCTGTAGTAGCCAGCGACACACACCCGAGTTAGACTCACACAAACATGTACTTGTTACGAAACCGAGTCGAGAGTTCATAGTGTAAAAAAGGAGTGATACTAAACTCACCCTGCCTTTGCTGGCCTATACTGTGGCACCTGATCCCTTAGGCTCTGAGTTGGCGGATCAGGTGGCAGGATCAAGGTGATTTGTGTTCGGTGCCAGGTGGTTTCCAGCTGGGCGTGCTAACAGGGCGCCCTCGCTCACCCTGCTAAGGGGAGATGGGAGGGGACCACATGTTAATGCTGGCTGCTTTTCACTCCGTGGCCATCGGAGTCCGCCACATTCCCTACGGCTAGCAGTTGCTTACAGGGACACTTATTAATTCCAGCTCTGCTACCATAAACCTTTGTTTACTGTATTTTGATCCGCCCAAAATAGACCAGAGGGTGTAGATATTAACTGTAGGCGAGATATGATGAACGAATGAACGGATGAATGGGTGGATGGATGTGGGAGGGTGGATTGGTGAGATTGTTCGATAGATGTATGGACAGATGGATATAAAAATGGATGGATTGATGTCTTCATTCTCAGTTCTGCCCTCAGAACTTATCACTCACACTTGTCACTTCGGATGAAACGTGGACCAATCCAATAACGTGTCTGCCACGGTGTGGGCACACCGCTTGTTTGGACCCGTGGCTAGGAGCTAGCCACGGGTGTGAGACGGAGGCATCTCCTCATCTCTGGCACCTTATTATCAGGATCAGCCGACGCCCTGGGGCCCTGGGGCCCTGTAGCGGCGATAGTGTGAGCGAAAGAGAGGCAAAGGTGCCGTGCTAAACATGTGTAAGAATGTGAGTGATAATAATGGGCGCCGATGAGGGGATTTTCCCCGACTCTCAGCCGTCAGCCATCCACGGAGCAATTTGGATGTCAGGTGGTGAACATATAAAGGAGGAGAAATATCTGCCGTTCCTGAGGATGGTTAATGTTTTTTTTAAGAGTCACGCACATTGGAACCCCCCCCCCCCCCCCCCCCTACACACACACACTCCCGGTATTGTTGCATTGAGTGCAGAATGGTCTGTTAATAGAAGCTGTATCGAAAATATGATGTGAAAACAAAAGTTACAATCAGGTGAGTGTTTCCTGTCTCTTTCCCAATCATATTGACAGAAAAGCACACACTCTGGCAGAAGGTCATGCACATGCTGTAAACAAAGCTTCAATAACTCCGTTTTACTCTGCCCTCAACCACGTACCGCCATATACCAGCTTACGTCTGATTTCCTTCTTTTAGCAGCACATCAATCTCTCGGTGCTATACACTACCGCTGGGGCTCGCTCTCTCGCTAAGCGACTAATGTTTTACGCCCGTCGAGAGTCGTTATTACGGTGGAACACCTTGTTTTGACAGCTCTTTGGCAGGCCGTTTCTGCTTCAATCTTCGGTCTCCCGAAACAGACGGGCCAGTGCGGCTCGGAGCGCATTCCAGCGGGGAGCTGGGGGTGAGTGAGGTGCTGTCCCACCAGGAATATGATGCGTTTTTCTTCTCGCCATTTTCTTCCCCCCTTCTACAGATCGCACCTGTGTTTGTGCTCATGACGTGCACGCATTTAAGTACCCCGATGACAACATAGTGTAAACGGAAAACAAGAAGCCATTCCACCAAGCAACCTTACTGGACTTTATACATTGATAGTCGATTAGAATGCAATTTTTTATAAATTATAATAACGCATCACCATTTGCTTACATCACAGCTAATTCTTCTACATGCTAGGCTCCACCTAGGTCACTTTTACTGGGCTCCTGAGGTGGTGATGTTGGAAACCAGTTTGTTATACGGTTTGCAGACAATGACAGATGACCTGGTGCTCCATGTAGGAGATGTCCCTGAGTGTGTGTGGTGACGGCTGGTTTAACCTGTGCAAATTGATGACTCAATGTGCAACAGGTGTGCAGCCTCACCCAGCCCCAGAGTCCAATCAGACTCGGCCAGGTGAGGCTGCTTCCACCAGCCACCATCCACACACACGCTCAACATATGACATCACTGTTGCTCCTAAACACTCATTCAAAGTGAAGGTCTCAGAAGGTAAAGATCAACATTCAACCTCAAGGTAAGAAATCGGCACAAATTGTCACACACAAACGCCTAAGCGCACGCACACACACACACACAAAACGGTGTGCGTAATTTGAGACGGCCAAATGCTAAGGTGTCACTGACTTGCGGCAGTGGAAGCGTAGAACGTGGACGTGCCGTTTTCTCGACATCTGCTTGTCTCCTCAGTAGCGGAGCCAGGCTCCCCTGTCTGCTACTTGGCAGGAGAGGAGCCAGGTGCCATGCGTGATATGAATGCATACGTGCACCGCGTTAATGGGCCTTTATTAACGATTTAGGATGTAGGATCTCCAATGCACTGCATAAGAAGAGCGGTGCCACAGCTATGTTTTAATAACCTGTAGGTCAAATCAATCAATGGAATAGTCCATTCACGTGTGTGTGTGTGTGTGTGTGTGTGTGTGTGTGTGTGTGTGTGTGTGTGTGTGTGTGTGTGTGTGTGTGTGTGTGTGTGTGTGTCACGCTCTTCTCTCTTTCATGGGTAACTACACTAACCACCGGGCTGTACTACGTGTGTTTAGCGAACACATTGAAACACCTCCTCCCCCCCCCCCCCATGTTCAATGTTCACAGCGGTCATTTAGACTTTTCACACAGCACCTCATTGAAGCGATTGTACATTCTGTCCTCCTCTGGTCTTCCACCCCTCCCAGGAGAGACCTGGCCCATCCGCAGTCTCTGGATTTCTCATTATCTGTGTGTGTGTGTGTGTGTAGACCAGCGCTCCTTGCCATTAGGTGGAATTATGCTGTCATTTTGGTGTGTGTGTGTGTGTGTGTGTGTGTGTGTGTGTGTGTGTATGTATATATATATATATATATATATATATATATATATATATATATATATATATATATATAGAGCTCTGGCACGTATATGCCAGAGCTCTTATGCCTGAAAAATTACTTTTGGGACTTTGTTAATGTATACTTTGTTATTGTATATCCAATTTTTATATAAATAGGAGGTTGGACTTTCTTCAAACCAACACTGAATTTACACAAAGAATGTTTATGAGTACACTCGAGTACAAAATATAGCTCTAAAGTGGGAAAACCTTTTAATTGAATTACTCCAACCCTTGTGTAAGTGACAAAAGATGAATAACAGGAGTTAATTTAGGGGTAGACTTGCTGAACGCCGCCCCCCCCCCCCCCCCCCACACACACACACTCCCTCCCTCCCTCCCTCCCTGCTTTGGCAAGGGACCCACCCCCTGCAAAGAGTCCTGCTTCCAACCAAT
Source organism: Gadus morhua (assembly GCF_902167405.1). Classification (NCBI taxonomy): domain Eukaryota; kingdom Metazoa; phylum Chordata; class Actinopteri; order Gadiformes; family Gadidae; genus Gadus; species Gadus morhua. The sequence continues at coordinate 7,560,487 of NC_044052.1, forward strand.
CGTAACCTCCTTTATATTCACATGCATACAGACACACACATTCATGCACTCTAGTCTATCACTTAGAAGTGAGGTGCTGCTCCTGTGCATGGGCTCACCTGTGTTCGTCCTGATGACAAGAAGGGAGTGTGGGCCTATGTGGCTGTGGAGAGAGGGAGGCCCCCTGTCAGCTGACACTCACCATCACCGGACTTTAAACAATGGCTTAAAAATGATCACGTGTTCCTGCTAGAGTTAACATCGGAGGTGAGTTACATACGCTGCCTGTCCTAGGCCGCTAAATAGTGTTGCTGGCGATTACATATTTTGAAGACGGTTGGGGAACTTTTTGAGGCTATTTGGCCTGCAGAAGCCCTAAGTTTTCTATGTATGGGTGAAACGTATGTTGGATTCTTATGCCTCTTTTATTTTAACAAAAGGAAATGCTGTGATTCGTTGTTCTCGTGCTGGGGTGGCACACAAAGACTGAGCATCTTCTTTGCATTCCTTGTGCTTTGCATGTAATTTGACTGTGAATGAATTGTTAATGGACATGAGCAGCATAGAAAGAGGCTCAGAGAAAGGGAGCGCTCTCGGTCAGAGGGCTTTGGGAAACGTTCTCGTGAGGCTTGTGTTCTTAAGCTCTCATCCAACGGTAAAAAGGGGAAGGATATCGCAGTATCAAGTGTTTGACCGCTGCACTTCAGTTTGTGTCCTGATGCTCGGGTCATAGCATCACAACATAAAGTCTAAGTATTTGATTTTATTGCTTATATTTTCAAATTTTAGCTTTCTTTAACTGCTTTGTTTGTTCTGTTTGTTTACTCTACAAATACACTATTCATTAACTGGGTATTTTTCAATCAGGTAGATGATAGAATCATATATTTCTATAAGGTCTGGAGTGTGTGTGTGGATAATGGCTGGTCATCAACTGATAAAACTTGGTGAATCGTATCAACTTCCACAATAAATCGTTGTTCCAACGTCACCATTCTGTCCATATCGGGAGGAGCCCAGTTAAAGTCACCTAGGTGCCAGGATTGTTAGACTAGCGCCCATTGTGGGTCCTCTCCAAACCACTAAGGACATAGGATGGTGATGTGGGAAAACATCACCATCATAGAAGTTAATTGAAAATGATATGAGCTGGTGCTCCATGTTGCCATGCAAATCTCTCTCAGTGTATGTGATGATGGCTGGTTTAACCAGTGCACACTGATTGCTCAATGCACAACAGGTGTGCAGCCTCACCCAGCCACGGAGTCCCTTCAGTCAGACTCGGGCCAGGTGAGGCTGTTTCAACCAGCAATCATCCATACCACTCCACAAGGTAATCTTTGTCATACATTTAGAACATTTACAATCATCGGACAATATACATATCTTGAGAAGAGATTATTGAATAGTTAAGTGACTTTTAAGAGAAAAACCCTAACCCTAACATGCACTTTAGATTAACTTTACATTTCATGATATGATCAAGACCCACAAAGATGCCTACTTTTAAAGATTAATGTCATCCCAAGCTAATCCAGGATGCCTCTTTCTTTTTCTTCTATTTAATTCCTTTCTAGATTGAAGAAGTTACTCGAGAACGAGAAAGCTTACCAGGCCAAGAAGGAGAGGGAGCACTCCAAGCGACTGGCCAAGGTGCGCGAGGAGCTGGTGAAGCTAAAGTCCTTTGCCCTGATGCTGGTGGATGAGCGGCAACTTCACCTGGAGCAGATGGACAAACACGGACAGCACGTCCAGGAGCTAGGCCTGCAGCTGCAGCAGCGGGAACAGGCCCTCGGTGAAGCCGGCACCCGTGCCCAGGAGGACAGCCAAAGGGCGGTGGGTCTGGACACCGAGCTCCGGGAGAAATCATCCACGTTCACCCAGCAGCATGAGGAGATGAGCGCCAAGCTGGCCGACCAGGAGGCCCAGAACCGCCAGCTCGACGCCAAACTTTCAGGTCTTGTGCACCAGGTGGCGGAGCTTGAGGAGAGCAACAAGACGCTGAAGAAATCGGAGGATGAGCTGCAGGAGCTGAGAGAGAAGATCGGCAAAGGCGAGTGTGGAAACTCCACGCTGATCACTGAGCTCGAGAACCTGCGGAAGCGGGTGCTGGAGATGGAGGGTAAGGATGAGGAGATCACCAAGACTGAGAGTCAGTGTAAAGAGCTGAGGAAGAGGTTCCAGGACGAGGACAGCAAGAGCAAAGTCCTCCGGCTGGAGGTGGAGAAGCTCCAGAAGAGAATGGTGGAACTAGAGAGGCTGGAGGGTGCGTTCAGCATCAGCAAGACTGAATGTACCCAGTTGAATACTGCACTGGAAAGGGAAAAGGGGCTGACGAAGGAGCTGTCGGATGAGCTGGTAGCTCTGCGGATTCGAATGAAAGAGGTTGAGTCTTCCGAGTTGCGGCTAGAAAAGTCTGAACTGAGCCTCAAAGATGACCTGAGTAAACTGAAGTCGTTGACAGTTGCTTTGATGGATGAAAGAAAGAATCTAATGGATAGGATGAAGTCCGAGGAGAAGAAAAAGGAGGATTTAGGCAATATGTTCAAAATTGAACAGAGAAAGGTTACGGAGGTCACTGAAAGACTAATAGATGAGAGCAAAAAGTTCCTGAAGTTAAAATCTGAAATGGGGAACAAAGTAGAAACTCTAACCAGTGAGAATAGAGAGTTGAGCACCAAAATATTGAATGAATTGGATACAAATAAAGACCTAAACTGCAAGATCAACCAACTGAAAAAGAGGTTAGATGGGTTGGACCCAGCAGAAAAGTCACCGCTTAAAAACATAGGAAGATGTGAACTGGGTAGAGGATCTGGCTCTGCCATAGCAGATGACAACAAATTAATGGAACTGACCTTTGAAATTGAACAGCTGAAGAAACGCCTCAAACAACTCGAGGTGGTAGAGGGCGACTTGATCAAGACGGAGGATCAGTGCGACCTCTTAGAGAAAAAGTTCCTCACCGAACAAGACAAGGCTAACATCCTCTCCCGGCAGATTGAAGAAATGAGGAGTCAGATAGCACGGAACAAAGCTATAGAGAAAGGAGAGGAGGATTGTCCCAGAGAAGATCTCCAACAATGCTGTAAGCGAGAGGAGGCCATGACCAAAGACCTCCAAGCTGACGTTGTGGCTCTCAAGGAGAAGATCCATGAGCTCATGAACAAAGAAGACCAGCTGTCTCAGCTCCAGCTAGATTACTCAGTGCTGCAGCAAAGGTTCTTGGAAGAAGAGGAGAAAGCCAAGAACATGAGCATCGAGGTCATTCACCTGACCAAAGAGCTGGACGTGACTAAACGACAAAGCCGAGCCTTAAGGCCCAGCATGAATGGGAGGAGGATGATGGACATCGCTATGACTTCGACGGCAGTGCAGACGGACGTATTGCCCATGGATACGGCAGAGGAGGATTGCCCAGCTGTTTTCATCAGGAAGTCGGTCCAAGAAGAGAATCATATCATGAACAACTTCAGACAGAAGTGTCTCAAGAAGTCATCTGAAAAGCTAAGTGCCCTTGAACGCAGCCCTTCATCCACCAGTGACATGGGTGTAAAGAAGTCTTGGATCCCATGGATGAGGAAAAAGGAGACGGCCCCGTCAGGGAACAGCCTAGAAAAGCCATTGCACGTCAATGGAGACGCTTTGCCCACTGAACTGACAATGATCCAGAAACAAGGACAGCCAGTGCACATCCGGGTGACGCCCGATCACCAGAACAGCACGGCGACCTTGGAGATCAGCAGCCCCACGGGTGACAGCTTCTTCTCCAGCTCTGTCCCACTCAGCCCCAACTCGTCTCACCCCAAGTCTAAAATCACAATCATTCCCACCCACTCTGCATCCAACCAGAGGGTGAAGTCTTTCACTGGGATCCGAGGCCCAGAGAGAGCAAAGTCCCCGGTCACAATCACGACAATATCCAGGGCCAAGTCCCCCGATGGCGGCAGGGTCTGCTCCGCCGCATCGGGGAGGCCCTTGTCACCGATCTCCATCACGACGGTGAGCACGGCTGTCGTACCCGACCACTCGGCCTCTCCGGAACCCCAGGAGATGACCATGGGCCGTGCCGTGTTCAAGGTCACGCCAGAAAAGCAGATGGTCCCGGTGGCCATCAGGAAGTGCCACACTAACCTCATCACCACCAGTGAAGACAGCAAGATACACATCCACCTAGGTAACAGCGCCGGCCCCAAAATGGTCGTCAGACCCGTGGTGGAGGGCAAAGAGATGACCTTGTCCACCGGGACAGTTTTGCGTTCGCCGCGTCAAATCACCACCACCAGCACCACCACGGCCAGGGCCACCGCCATCAAGGCCAGCAATAGTATAACCATCACTCCCGTGTCATCAAGCAGTCGGCCTTCACAAAGCATGGTAATGTGCCTTTAGTGAAAGAAATGGATTTAATTCAAGGGTATCTATCAAATGTGTGTATTTGTGACAACTGTATGCCCCATGATGCTTTAAAAAAAAAAAAGTAAGCACATGTAAAGACCTGAGATGCAAATTGCTGATAGAAAATACAAATTATGACCTTGTTGACTGGAGAGACACAGTGATGCATATCTTCGAGACATATTTTCTTCTCTGTTGAATGGACTATTGTAGGTGTATGGAGGCCCCATTCTAGTGTGGGTCTAACTGAAGTTTTTTTGTAGCAAAGACGGACAGCGTGGCGAGAGATGCCATTAAACAGCAGAGCTCTCACACTGGCTTGCTGGCATAATATAACAATAAGTCAAATGTACCTTTTGTTTACTTCTTCTATTCACAAATGGTCTCACGGTGCTTGCTGGCCTCACTGACACAAAACAGCCTTGGAGTGACTTGACACCAAACAACTGATAGTGAATGGCTGAAACAGAGACTTGAACACATATTCACATTTCTCACATGGTACTTGTTACTAGTGAAGTTTAAAGTGTTTTGAATTGTCTCACACACTCACACGCAATACATACATACATACATACATACATACATACATACATACATACTGTACATACATACATTTAATGTGTTTTTCACCCTTTAATTGATTTGATCCCATCTTCTTTCTTTCCACTCTTGCAATAGACCGGGCATGAAGCCCAAACCACTCGTACTGGGCTGACCCGGATCCCCATGTCCAAGAACCTGAAGACGGGGAAGACGGTGCTGGGCATGTCCGGTGGAGTGAGGCTAGAGAGTCAGTCCGTGAGGATAGAGGTGAAGAAGTCCACGGTGAACAGTGGTGCCCTTCAAAATGGAGGAAAGGCCTAAGTAGAAGAGATCGATGGTGATGGGTCTGTAATGTAAAGTGCTGAGTCAGTGTGAGCTACTAAACCATAGCTTTTGAGTGGCCCCTGTGATGTACATGCAAAACATGGTGCTGCATAGAGTTACAGGCAATTTGTAGCACAAGAAACACTCACAGCTGTTTCCTCAAACAACTTAAGGACTCACGGAACCGTTGTACTTCAAATAATGACACATTTTTAAATAGGTGCCAATGTATTAGTGTTTGTGTTCATATTTATTTCTGAAATGTAGATGGAAAAACAATGTCTGATATCCACAGTGTGATTGTAGTTTGAGTGAAATGTCAGGGTTTTCTATTGCAACATATGCATCAGTTGACTCACAAGTGTTTTTACATTCTAAATATATTTTGTAAATGTTTTACTAGAATATTGTATTGTACATGTAAGTAACGCTTTCTTTATATCTAAAGGATTTTGTAATAAAAGGTAATATAAATCAAAGACTTTATATGGATAATCAGATGCGTCCAATTTATGTTGTGTATGTATTTGTGTATTTTTGTTTCCTCCTGAAAATTAAATATTGAGAAATGTTAAGGGTAGTGTCTACTATTTTAGTGAATCCACTTCAATTGGGGAAGTTACTTTTCTTTATCATGAATACTAAAATTAGAAGTATTAGTAGTATCATTATCATTATCTATTATTATTGCTAAATTATAACTTCTTACTTAGGGCTTATTGTTATTAGCCTATGAAGACACGCCCCATCCGTCTCTAGATTACTAGCCATGTGACGAGCCGTTAACTTCTTGTATGACGTTGCAATGACGTATCAACAGGCCATTGGTCAAGATACTTCCTACATTTCGTCTTCCCTTTCTCAGAGCAGCTTACTTAAAATCAACACAACACAGCACTAATCAAAATCGCGGGTCCAATACTCGCATTGACTTTTTATACGTTTTTTTTTTCTGTAACGTTTTCGCATTCAACTTTGGTGTTGCGACTTGCGACGACGGATATAACATATCCGAAACTAAACTGGATTACTGTGTTTGGTGAGCGATCGCTGCCATGATGGCGTCAGGCTACAACGCCAAGGAAGAGGACGGACATCACTCGGGTGCTCCGGGCAATGGTGGAGCAGGAGCTGTCAAAAGCAAAAAGCCGGACAACACGGCGTTCAAGCAGCAGAGGTTACCTGCGTGGCAGCCCATCTTGACGGCTGGCACCGTACTGCCCGCTTTCTTTGTCATCGGCCTCATCTTCATCCCCATTGGCATTGGCTTGTTTGTGACTTCGAATAACATCAAGGAGTTCGAGGTGATGATGGCCGCATGTTCCTGTGCAGTAAAACAATAAAAAACTATAGTATCAAGTTATTCATCGTTTACGCTGTTTTGTTTTGCAAACCGCGCTCATGTGGCTGTATTGTTTTCAGATTGATTACACAGGTATCGAGGCGTCCAGTCCATGCTACAACTGCGCTCAGAACTACAGCTGGAACAGCACGAGTTCCTGCACCTGTAAAGTGCCTTTCACCCTTGAACAACCCTTTGAGGTATAACTATTACACTTGCAAACAGTCGACGAACAGATACAACGAATGCATATTTAATTATGTGCAATAATAGGGGCTGCGGCTATAATCGTCGTCTCAGACCTTGATTATTCCCGTACTGTCAACAGCAGGCTGTTATGTTAATCGATTGTTCCGGTTTTAGACCATGCCATTAGTGAGTTCTTTGCTCCCCTCACTCAGGGCACTGCTGACAAGGCTACCCTTCTAGTTGCCTGTTGAGAGGAGCCGACCTTTTAAAACCACAGTCTGAAACAGGAACTTGTGTTTACTTTGCTGTGTGTGATGATCACTCAGACCTCCACAATGCAACAAGTATTTGCTTCGTGTTGTTTGATTCCAATATTACGCAGAAGTAGTTTGTCTCCACCTGAAATAGAAAACTAGGTGGTCCTAGTTTGGTTTAAAATCCGATTTTTCTTCCTCATAAAGTCCCATTGACCCATTTTACATTATCTTCCCCTGCAGAGCAATGTGTTCATGTACTACGGCCTATCCAACTTCTATCAAAATCACAGACGCTACGTCAAATCAAGAGACGACAGCCAGCTGAACGGTGATCTGACATCATTAAAGGTATGCGAGTCGAAGGGGCCTTAATCGTGTCAACATTAATATGATGTGACCGTTTACATATTTGCCACATTTCAAGCAGTGCTCGAAACGGATCTGCTTTTCGCTACATCTTTGTCATCGTCCTCTATTGTGCAGAGCCCGAGCAAGGAATGTGATCCCTACCGAACGAGCGATGGCCTTCCTATTGCTCCATGTGGCGCCATCGCTAACAGCCTCTTCAACGGTAAGTCATCTTGATTTGAACAGACAGCCCTGGCACTTTGTGCCTGTTCTTTCCTGTAAACCATTTAGATTGTATTGCCAGTTGAACCCTGAGTGAAATCGCATATCTTGAGTGCACTTTCGAGAACAAATGATTGGTTTATCGGTTTGCGGACAAGGCAGGGTTGTTTTTTATTTTTCAGCTGTGCCATATTGACGTTCTTTATTTGGCTCTACATCCTTGTTGTGTCCGCAGACACTCTAGAGCTGTACCACCTGAGCAACGGCACCAGGACTGCTGTTGTTCTGATGAAGAAGGGTATCGCCTGGTGGACCGACAAGAACGTCAAGTTCAGGAACCCGGGTGGAAATGCCAACCTCACCGTTGCCTTCCAAGGTAATTTACTTATTAAGGTCACAAGAATGTAATATTTGTTCTGCTGAACCGTTTGCTTCCACGTGACTAGGTCTATTTAGATGATGGACAACAAGATCTTTAAAACATAAGTTAACCATAATCTATCACAGAGGGATGTATCCACATCTACGCCAAATAACAGTCTTGGAAAGAATCAAGATTGCAATTTTGTAATGGGCCACGTGCGTGTACGCTGATTGGTCACCTGCTTGGCTGCGTAGCCATGAGGGAAAATGCACTCCATCATATGAGCTTTAAAGGTCCCATGACATGCTATTTTATGTATTCTTTAATATAGGCATTAGTGGGCAACTAACACAGTATTCAAAGACGTTCCCGAAATTCAGCCGTGGTGCAGAGTTACAGCCACGCCGAGCCAGTCGCACGTTGAGCTTCCCCCAAATGCTCTGTTTTGGTGTCTGTAGCTATAATGCGAATACAGCCTACATAGATGTCTATATCATATAATATATATTATCACGGCCAAAAGCTGTGTGAGCCGATATTATGAATCTCAAACGACCGTGTTGGGTTCTCCAACGTTCCTGGTTCTTCCACGTCCGCATAAATGTGAAGTAGACTGAACCGCGACAAGGAGGAAAAAGGGATTGTTGCCGGGCCGCGCTTAGGCACCTCCGCCTCCGGCGGTGGTCCCTCGGCAGCGGGAAGTGGGGCTCAAGTGGGAGACATTCGCCGCCATAATCCCTTTCTCCTCCATGTCGTGGTTCATGTTCTTGAGGGAGTCAAAGCCAAAGTTCCTTCCCCCCAATTCATTCTCAACCTTGGCTGAGACAACCCCCACTACGAGTCTCGTTGTAGAAATACCAGAGACGAGAGTCCGACGTGTTATGCGTCATAACACCAAAAGCAGAACGGTTATCCAAATAACAAGGAAGTGTACAACACTTGCGTTACAGTCCTGGAGCTCTATATCTAAATAATATCATATAATACATAGATATCTATATCAGATATAATACATATTATCACGGCAAAAAGCTGTGTGCGCCTCCAGACGATATTATGATTCACAAACGACTGTCGGGTTCTGCGACGTCTCTGGTTCTTCAACTTTCACATCAGTCTGAAGTAGACTGAACCGCGCGCTGCCTGCTGCCAGCTGCCGGGCGGTGTTGCTTCGCGGCGATGGTGCCTCGCGGCAACCGGCAGCATGTCGCAGTTCATGTACTTCAGCGAGTCAAAGCCAAAGTTCCTTTCCCCCAATTCCTTCTCAACCATGGCTCCGATAACCCCCACGACAGTCTCGTTGTGGAAATACAAGAGATGTCAAAGAACCGACAAGAAACATTTGCGTTACAGTGTGTGTATTCACACACACACGCATGTGGCGCTCGCACGGTCGTGTCTCATTGGCGGGCCAACGTCTCTGGGCGGGCCAGGCAGAGTAAGGGGAGGAGCTTAGATGCTTTGTGACGACATACCTAAAGACATTCCAAATCAGCGCGCTTGAGCCTCCGTTTTTTCAAAGGTGAGCAGAACAGCTAGTGCTCGTTTTACACAAAACGCAAGTTTTAGCCACTGGGGGACCATAGGCAGGCTAGGGGAACTCATATTTATGTTCGAAAACCTCATAAAGTGAGAATTTCATGTCATGGGACCTTTAAGAAATAAAAGGAAATTGATAGACTGAGATTATGTGAGGTTGCAATGGATTTGGTGGAATGTAATTTTAATGGTGATTCAAGTACCCTTGAATACCTTGATTACCTCATTAGAAGTCAATTGCTATTATATTTTCGCATTATTATTTCTGTCCATCAATTTGTCCATTAACTTTTATGATATCTCCCCCACCTCGTCAGGCACATCGAAGCCGGTGAACTGGAGGACGCCCGTGTTCGAGTTGGACCCCAACGACCCCGACAACAACGGCTTCATCAACGAGGACTTCATCGTGTGGATGCGCACGGCCGCCCTGCCCACCTTCCGCAAGCTGTACCGCATCATCCAGAAGAAGGTGGATGCCCCCACGCTGGCCAGTGGCAAATATGAGCTGGAGGTCTCCTACAGTATCCTTTTGGTTCCCACTGATGTGTTATATAGTGCTTCTTCTAAGCACTAGCTAATTCTTTCAATTCTATTCATTTACATTGTTTTCAAAGAAAACCTAACTCCTTTGTATGAGTAAGTCCCCGGCCACCATCAGAATGTATGAATGTGTGCTTGTGTCTTACCAGTGCTTTTTTCTCAGATCAAGACACTTTCTATTCATTTAGGAATGGCATATTGCTGTTCAGGCTTTCGCTATCGCCACTCACAACAGTCCAATTTGAGGATGCAGAAGGTTTGATTGACTTTTCACATGTTGCTAAGCTAAAGCTTAATCTTTGTTTTGGCATCAATTGGGTTATTCTGAGTGTAGTCTATCAAAATTCCACCAAAGTGACAAATTATGTGACTTATTTGGGTGATTTAAAATGCATTTGGACGCAACTGGACCTATAACCAAGCAGAACAACAAAGTGTAACAGTGTCAGCGGTAGCCATCTTGGTTGCTTATTAAAATGCCTCCCCTGCCACCTCCCCTGCCGTGTACTCTGTACACTCAGCGTATCAAACCCGTCCCAAATTAGATTAAAACGGTTGTGAGTCACTTGACCCAGGCCAGGTCTACAGCAAATCTGTAGGGCCAGAATCTTATGTAGAAGCAAATACAACCTCAGCTCTCAGATTCTTCTGGTTCCCAGGCTATCATTTAGTGACTGCTGATCTTTACATGTTATGACTTGTCGTACAAATGAGCATGTACACAATTTAAATTAACCAGAAAACGTAGCAGGCAAGACTAAGCAGGCTGTCCATGTGTAGTTCCATTTTTAGCAGACTGCACGGCGTCAGGGGTCGTTGCATAACGTGGGCCTGTGAAGCTCTCTATCAAAATAAACAGAGGCAGTAGAAACACAATGGACAACAGAAAATGGGAAGCGCATGCTTTATTTATTTTTTTAAGCTCAAAGCGAAACAAGGCAAACCCTTTAACCGCATTATCAGATTACCCCGTGCGCAGCTTCGACGGCCGTAAGCGCGTGATCCTGAGCACCATCTCGTGGATGGGCGGCAAGAACCCCTTCCTGGGCATCGCCTACATCACGGTGGGGTCGGTCTGCTTCTTCCTGGCCGTGGTGCTGCTCATCATCCACCACAAGTACGACAACCGCTGCAGCAGCGCCGACATTCCCAACTGAGGCGCTTCCTGTGCGACACTCCTCAGCCCAGCCAGGCGCCCACGCTCCGCATGCCTCGGCCGCGTTCACCGGCCGCTTTCCCAATCGGAGGAAGAAAATCCGGGCTGTTTGTTTGTCTGTCGTTTTCTCTTGTTGTCGCGGCCTGATTGCACGGGTCTTGTTAAATGCGTGTGTCCGTGTGTGTGTGTGTGTGTGTGTGTGTGTGTATATGTCATTTTCTTCTTTAGAAGGGGATCCCATGCCTGCAAGAAACAAAGAAAGCATAGCCGATGTCTATATGAGCATTACGATGTCCAAGGGTTCTTCTGCAAGGTTGAGCCCTGTGCGTATCTTCTGCTTTTTTTTTATCACTGATGGTTTTTAGTCGTAAAGAATGCGTGTGTTTTACGTCTTTTTTTTCGTTGTATACTGTAATTCGTCCTGCTGATGAGTGCCAGGGTATATTTTTGCAACTAGCTGTTTTCAGTTGGTCTTGGAGTGAGGTGGTATGCTCATTTGCAAATATCTGTGAGTCAATTATTATAATCTTTTTTAAATATTTGTCTATACACCAAAATCCACATTCATCTTATTGTAGAGAGCCCAATCTTGCTTATTTTTATTCAAAATCTTGCAAAACGTAGATCTTCATGGATAAAATACACTACGAGTATACACGTCTGTACAGTGTTATTTAACTGGTAGGCTATTGGGTAACATTCTGCCGACCACAGCACAAAATGTATATTGGGTATTTTATTTTTCTTGCATTCTTCAAAAAAGACTAAATGATAAGCACTTTAAAAGTGTCACATATTTTGCTTTGCTGATTCTTCAAAACTGCTATTTGATTATTGATAAAATGGCACTGTCATTTGATTTAAACAGCCATTTTGTTTAGTTTGTCGTTTTTAGGTTGTATTTCAAGGACCAAGAATATCTTTAAATGTATATTTATATGTATATATATATGGTTTCTTGTGTTGCAATAAAAATACTGTTGACAAATATCTTGGTGTGATTTCCCAAGAATTTTATAGCAGGCTTGATGAGGAAGCATGTGTTCCTTAGCATTGTCAACATTTGGGGTTAGATATCAGTTGGACAGCTGTTGAGAATAAACAACGAATGTATTGGGAACTGATAATTGTTAGGTACTCAGAGTATGTTTTCTAGTTTCTTACAGGTTTATATACCGACTGTCTGGCTGTTGAGAGGTGAGTATCCGTGTGAGCACTAGAGGGCACCAAATTACTTCATTACAATATTCTGAAGAGCCCTGAGACAGCAAGACTTTTCTTCAAATTATGACACTCGTGTCTTTTGTAACACATCGTATGCAAACGGTGTGTACGTGAGGCGTTAATGTCTCATTTGCAACATTAGTCATAAAAACATCACTCAATCTCTATGAAAAGCATATTATAAATTGTTAACATTTATCAAATAATTCTATAATTGTATTTTCTATATTTTAATTCCACATTCACTTTTATTCATTTGACCGTTTGGCCTATAAACCAACGACACTCATTTAGGAATTTAGCTATTCCTGTGCCTAAATAGCTAGGCTACACCACAACCCAAGTGGATTGTGGGTGAATTTCAGCCTGCATAAAGGGAAACAGTAGGCTACCATCATGTGTTGAACAATAATGTCGTCTATTTTCCTACTTTTTCCTTATTAAGGAATGCATTTTGTTGAGAAAGTGGGGATAGGAGGGCACTATTAGTCACCACCAACAGTTTCCCCTTCTTACGCATGGTAGAGATGGTAAAAAGGGGAGTTGGGAACTGCCCCCCCTATTAAGTAGCCAATTGTGGAAAGATTCTTCCCACTTGGAAATAGCCTATTCCACCCTGGACATCTGCTGGCTGAGGTTCCAGTAGCCAGAGAGGAGAGACAAGCTTCCACCCGCAGCTCCTGAAATCTCTCAGTTTCCAGAGGGGGAGTCTTCAAGGAGGCTGCACTGAAAGTTGGTCGCTGCATTTTTTTTGGAGTCGATTTAGGTGAGTAATGGGACTTTATGATGAATTACAATTTTTACACTCAATATGAATAACTTTTTAATATGTGATTTGATGGACCTATAGACAGTTTATTTGTTTTTCTTTTTTAAAGTGCTTGGGTCTCAATGTTCATATTTTCTTTCATATGAAAATGTGTTTAGTGATGCCTTTCGCGTTGTTTAGTTTAAAGGCCCTATGTGGGCCAGGTTTTTATTAAAAAACAGTTTTTCGATTGTTTAGCTGTTCGTAGTTGGCAAAAAAAATAGTTGGGTAGTCTAATTGACTTGACAGCTGATTTCCCTAGCTGAGTGTTACAGAGGTCAGACATCACTCGATGACGACGTCGAAATGAATCAGAACAATAACATAAATCAATTTCAGACTGAACATGTCGCTCTTTTTGATGAAATACAATATCGCCTTTTTTGGTTATTAAAACGCTTCAGAGCTAAGTGAACGAACTGCATTGTGCATAGCTATGCGCTAGGCGGGGCGCACTATCAACTTATAAAATGGCATATCTGCAAAAATTCCGTTTGTAGCGAAAAAGTTAGTAAATTCAATGGCGACTATCAGTTGCATATTCCAATACATCTCACATGGGAATTATTATTTAAATGTATCTCTTTTGGATGATTTTAGTACAGGCTGATGAAATCAAATATGAAATGTACAGAACCGTGACTTTGCCCACGTAGTTCACATCAAAAACAAAACAATGATGAATGGTCCCTTGGTCCCTAGGCTGATTCATGTACTGCTGACCCAAAAGGCTAACCATGAAGATAGGGCTAATACTAGCCACGGCTGCCCTTGTGGCAGTCCTTCTCTCCTCCGTAGAAGCCCAAGGTAAATTCAACTACCACAACCTCCTCCTTTCCTTATTATTGCTTCACATACACTCTCCCTCTCTCTCCCTCTCTCCCGCTCTCACTCCGTGCTATCGATTGGTTGCTTGCAGTTAGAGGGTTATTGAGCGAGCAATCACACGAGAGAAAGGCCAAAACTGTGTGGATACGTTGAATAAAGTTATTTCCAGGTGTATGTGTATGCTCATTTTTCCTGGTCTTTATGAATTCTCATATGTATTTTAGAAAATGAACTGATGTTTGTCATTTTGTACGGACTAATTATGTAGAAGGCTTGTCTCCTGATCCCTCAATGTCAAAATTACAGGATGTGATTATGTTAACTCGTAATCTCCAGATCTAGTTTTTTGGGGACAAATTAGAGAAACGATCTGTTCAATTTGAACACATTTTTTAATAGTATGTATACGATCCCAGCAGATTTGATACTGTGACGGTTTATCCCCGGTTTTAGAATTGTAATTTTATTACCGTTATGTGTGCACTTAGTTATTTTATTGCAATGAAATGCAAGTTGTGATTATGAACTTAAGCTAGTATCACACTGCAAGCTAAAGTCACTGAAAATAAGTAATCCCTTCATCATCTTTTATGCTTGCATAGAATGATGAAGGATTGTGATATGTATCACATATCCTAAACAATTAGACATTCCTAATAATCTTTGTTTTTTTATTCTGTTTTTTTCCATTGACAACTCAAACTGGAAAAGATAGAGTGGAAATCTCCAGATTGTATTTATTTTTTCACCGCTGAACAGCGCCTCGGCAGGGTTAAATCAATCGCATGCCTTCTCCCATATATCTTCCCTCTAACAGAATGGAAAGATGTAATATGAGAATCGCAAATTAATCCTCAGACAGCTCAAAGACAAAGAGCCTTTCTCAGGCCTCATTTTGCGGGCTTTTGCGAAAACGCTGAGTTGCGATTCATATGGAAAGTTAATATGCAGTAATGTTTAATGTCAGCACATGTTGTGGAATTACTTTGGCATCTGTTCTGCCTCTCTGGGAGTCAATGCTCTTTCCTCCTCCTGCTCCTCCTCCCCCTGCTCCTCCTGCTCCACCTCCTCTTTGCTGCCTCCACTGTTGGCAGCAGTTCAGACCAGGATGGCTGGCTTGTTGGCTGGATAGATGGATGGAGAAAGAGGACTGTTAACAGAACAGTAGCCAGACTCTGGCCTGCGGGGGCCAGGGAAGGACGGTTCCCTGGCCCCCTCACTAGTGGTTGATGTGATAGACTCCCATATTCATGACAAACCCAACAACCACGATTTTTCGCTTTTTCTCGAAATAAGCAGATTTTTCTCACCCTAGATAGAACTCTACATGAGTTCTTATAAATCCTTTAAAAAATTATCGTTATCCTTATAAATGTTATGTTCAATTTAAAAAAAACTAAAAATCCAATTGTGTCATTAGGGTTTCAACCCTAGACAAACCGATGCGTTATTATCCACCGACCACCATTACACAGAAGTCGTTCACACAAACACAAACACACACACACATCCAAAGAGACACATTCACTCTGTTTCGAGAACACGTCCAACCGTGCTTGGTGTGTTGAAGATGAAAACTGGAAGAGATTTGGAAGCCGGCTTGAGTTGATGCTGCAGGTTGGTGCTCTTCCCATCCAAGGGCCTCTTGTTTCCAGCGAGCACGGGGTCCTGTCTTTGTCATCTGCCTGTGCACTCAGTTTGTCCCGAGCTATGGCTTCCGCCTCCAAACTTATTATTTTACAATGATATTCTTGCGTCCCATGGACCACATTCTTCATGGACCACAACTCAATGGCTTGCATGCTGTTTATATTTCCCTACTTGGCTTTTTAGGATTCTGCCTCATGCATGGGTACTTACTGCACTATGACATCACTTGAACTCAGGACTGATGATTATGTGTAGCTAAGTTAACTATTTATATTCATCATAGCCCTTTACCTCAGTTAAGAGTATTTTCAGTAAAATTGGCTACTTCGGTATCATGGTCTACTCAAGAACCATTTAGAAGTTTACTTGACTAATGGAATTGTGCTGCACAGCAGATTTGTATACAGGTTTTTAGTTATTTAATCTTTATTTCGTTATATTCTCAGAGCATGTTTTCATTTTTCTATAGTGATATATGAACTTGCATAAATTTCAACAAAAAAAATTGTTGTCGGACTAAGTTATGGAATACTTGTAAGTCAAGTTCGAGAGAAAGCCTTCACGGCCTCTATAACACAATATGTCGATGAATATCTATACATCAAAGAAGAGTTTTAACCCAAAATATAATATATGAACTACTGGATTTTAAAAGAAGATTGATTTGAATTAAGTTCACAAATCAAAGCATTTAATATATTGGCTTTATATATTTAATAGCAAAACAATATCCAAATCCTTTATATTCATATATTTAACAAGTATGCAGAAGCATGACGGCAATACAACTTTTTGGATTTTAACTCTTCAAATAGAACTGACACTATTGTGCACTTTTAACACACGCTATTATTATCCTTCTTATTTTTCCTTGTTAGTTTTCCATCTGTTTTACTCAACTCCTCGCCTAACAGAGTTTCACGCCATGCAAGCTGCATGGAAGAATATCATTTTAAAATATAGTTTGCCATCTGTCTCTGTGGTGTCCCCCAACTGTACATGGAAACTAATCCAGTCAGTTGAAAGTTGTTGTGCACCAAGCAACTTTCTCATCTACATCATGCATGACCCTGTGAGATGTCTGTGATCCAATCAGCTTCGTGTGGACACGCGTGTTACCTTTGTCATGTGACTTTTTTATGTACAAGCAGATGTGTTTTTTGATTTTTTTCATTAGTAACCTTTATCGCCTGACGCTTACTCACAAAAAAGAAAGTACACAATTGTCTTGGGACAAATTGTGTATTCTTTTGCGAGGTTTGCAATGGATGTGTGCCAATGACTTGTGTAAAGAGTTTTTGCTTTGGTAATACAGCATAATTACCTCACACCTTTAACCGAAATATGTTGTATATACTCTGTATATACAACATATTTTTCAATTCTGTCCGTCTGCTCTTCAGGGACTTACATTACCTGGCAACTTGATTCCATTGTATAATCAGTGCCTTCAGAATGAGACAACTGTTGTAAATGTAATATATTCATGTGTTCCACTTGTCATAACGAGAGCTGTGTTTTCCTTTTTGGGATTGGGTGGGGTGGGTGGGCAGGGGTGGGTGGTTAAGGCATGCGTCGTAATGAGTGCACTCAGCATGTGTTGAATGGTTCACCCAGTGTTTGCATTTGGAAAGACCTTGTTTGAAATCGTGTGCACATGTACTGTGTTCCGGTGCTTTGAATTGCCAGCCGTCTTGGTTTTCGCAACTCAAACAAATGCCATTTAATTGTTCCGAAATGGCTTCACACTCACTCTCTGTTGTTTTTGTTGTTGTTTTTGTTGTTATGTGTTTTTGATTTGCCATCTTTGCAATATGAATGTCTGTCCGTCCCTCCCCAACAATAAACATCGCCACTTCACACCCTGAAGTGTTTGTTGTTGGGCTTTATGTGAATGCCTAGATTAAAAATCAAAGTGTATTCAAATATTGTCATTTGTACATCACATTTCAAAATTACATTTACAGATTGATATGGTGTTTGTTGTGGTTTAACATTCTTTTCATTTCTTTGCTGTTATTTGCAGTGGATCCCCCCTCAGATCTGAAATTTAAAATTCTAAATGAAAACACAGTGCAAATGTCTTGGACCAGCCCATCGTCCAGTATAACGGGCTACAGATTACAAGTTATATCAAATACAGGTTAGTGTGGCACCCCTCCACAATGCCCCTCCTCTCAGATTCCGTTCTTAGAGTATTCACAAGTTTCATTCTATGTTTAATGGTTCATTTTTGAATTTCCCTTCCCCCACTAGATGAACCAAGTAGAGACTATAGTCTGCCCTATACGTCTACTCAGACTTCGATCAGCGATCTGACCCCTGATGTGGACTACTCTGTGTCCATCAACTCCTACCATGGCTCAGAGGAGAGTATCAACATATTCGGGCAACTCACCAGTAAGTGCCAATCAATCCCATTTCAGTAATTGTGGTTAAACTATCTTATTTCAAATATTTACACAGAATTATTTACACAGACAATTACTTCTTGGAATTAAATGATAAACTTTGATTGCGTCCATTGCTGAGCGAGCGAAAATAACAGGAAAAGGGCTGGTTTTTTTCTCACATTTATTTTGATTCCATCCAACACAGAGTAAACAATTGTATTTACCTGAACGATAATACATCTAAATGCTACAATTATGTGTATTACTCTGTTTAAAAAACCTTACCTTGAAGCCATAGAAAACATAGAGTAAGCCAATATAAATTACTTCTTTGTATTGAGTGTTGAAAAAACCCATTGTTTATAGCAATGTGTGTTAGTGATTACAGAGTCCCATCCACAGACTTTTTTAACACCTTGGGCTCCGAGCTCTTTTTTCCTTTCCACTGGGAAGAAATACAAAGCAAAGAGTTCCATGCTGACACAGGGACGAGGGCTCACTGTGTTCATGTATCCTGTGTTTCAGTCCAGTCCAGTAACACAAGTGGACGGGTCAAGAAGCCACAGACAGATGCAATCAGTGAGTATATTTTTACGGTTCTGGCGGCTCAAATTCTCAACTGGGCATGTCTTCGCCCCCCCCCCCAATTTATTTTCTCCCTTTCTCCTTTCCTTCCATCGGAATTCAATAAAATGTCTTCCACCGGTTTAATTCCGCTGCTTAACGATCTCCATTGCACACAACGTGCTGGGTTGTCCCCGGGAAGAAGGCAATGGGTGGGGTGGTGGTGGTGGTGGTGGTGGGGGGAGGTTTGCAGACAGTGGCTGGGGGAGCACATGCATTCACTCCCTGTAATTGAAACCAGTCAGTACATAAAACAACGCAACATAGGAAGGCCTGGGAGCTAGAAGACAGTAGGGTTCTGTTATTAGAGCAAGTGGTGGGTACAGAGAGACCTCTGCCCTCATCACTCCATGCTGCGTTGATGACCTCATTTTATTTTGACCCTTAAAATGTGGAGGAGTGGGGAGGTTGGGGAGGGTGGGGAGGGGAGGGGGGGGGGATGTTAGTCGTTATGGACGTGGAAAGGTGTGGAAAGGATTACAGTGGTTGATGGGAAATCCTTTTGTTTTCTTTTGTGTTTTCCTACGGAGATTCCAGTCTGTGGCAGTCAGAAGTCAAACTGGTTCGCATTTTTCCGAAACGTGTGAGTTCTGTCTTTGACTGGAAATGGGTCCCTCGGGTTCAGATGATCCAAGAAGCTTATTTCTGGGATTAGGATGATGTAGCCTCTTTCACAACCGCCCGATTGTTTCCTATCTTCTTTGTTCCTTAAGCTTTTGACCTAGAGGAGGAATTTGGAAGAGGTGGTCCTCCTCTTTTTCAAGTGAGGATAACAAGCAGTCAGGAACAGAACTCAGGCCTGATGAGACCGTGGGGGGACTGGACGCTTTAAGTCCAGATGTTGATACCGGCCAATTACTTTAATAGAGCTATCTCCAATGTTCCAGGGAATTTTCATTGTATTATTTTGAATCTCCTGGCTTTTTAAAGCGTGAAACTCGGGAGTATTGCCGCTGAAAGCATTTGCTGAGTGTTTGGTCTACGGAGCCAGAGATATTTCTCTCCAGTGGAATGACTCCACCCGGCCACCGTTTGGCACGGCATGTCTCGGGTTAACATTCCCTTTGATGTGAGAGCGGAGGGTATGAGTCATCCAACTATCTGTCACGGGTTGGATTTTTATTTAGACTGCAGAGTAAATGTGTTTAAGACCTTTTTTTTTTTTTTTTCTCCTTTTTTTTCTCCACCATTGTGTGCTTCTGCCATACCTTGGCAAAGTCTATCGCTCAAGACCGGTGGCACATTGTTGGCTTGCAACAAGCCACACCAAATGGTTTGGAAAGGGAATCCAAACCTTTCCGAGCCGGTCGTAGGACCAAAGGAACCCTGTCTGAGCTTGTTGACTTGCTTTCCATGCGCCCGTTATCTAACATGTCTAAATGCTGCTGAAATGTAATCAGGCCGCTCTCTTATGATGTATCGTGCATCTAACTCGCCGATAGGAGATGATAAACTATGCTTTATTAATCCCAGATGGTGAATAGTTGGGTGGGCGAAACGTTTTGGGCCGCAGTACAGAACAATTATGAGAATTACCACAAGATATATCATTTAAATAAGAGTTAGGGTTACAATGAATCTACAAAATAACATTCTCAACTTCCTGCCGTCTCCAGAGTGCTCTGTCAGCGCCCTCACCGACCTGGTGTTCCTGGTGGACGGCTCATGGAGCGTGGGCCGGGAAAACTTCAAGCACATCCGCAGCTTCATCGGCGCCATGGCGGGCGCCTTTGAAATCGGCGAGGACAAGACCCGAGTGGGCATCGTCCAGTACAGCTCCGACACCCGCACCGAGTTCCCCCTCACCCGCTACACCCGCAGGGGAGACCTCCTGAACGCCATCAGCACCTTGCCTTACAAGGGAGGAAACACAATGACAGGTGGGCCACCGGGTGCATGGTGTGGGTTAGTCATTGGCCACATCGTGTGGTTAGATATGGTTATATAGTATGGCAAGTCATGGTTATATTGAATTGTAAGTCGTTTGTAATGTTGTATGGTTAGATATGGTTATATAGTATGGCAAGACATGGTTATATTGAATGGTAAGTCATTGGTTATATAGTATGGTTAAATACGGTTATATATTATGGGTAGATAGGGCTATATAGTATGGTAAGTCATTGGTTATGTTGTATGGTTGGATATGGATATAAAGTATGATAAGTTGTGATTAGATAGTATGGTAAGGCATTGGTTATGTTGTATGGTTAGATATTGTTATATAGCATGGTAAGTTGTGGTTATATAGAATGGTAAGTCATTGTTTATGTTGTATGGTTAGATATGATAGATAGTATGGTATGGTTTGGTTATATATTAAAGTGTAAGTCATTGGTCAATTAGTATGGTAAGGTATGGTCATATAGTATGGGCAGGTCATTGGTTGAATGGGTCTTAAGTTTAGACTCATTAATGGAAGTTATAGTTCAGACAGAATGTCTGCTGCATAGGTTGACTTTGAGTCAATATGCTCATAGGAGTGTCAGAAACTTCAACATTTCCACATTTTGAGGGACAGCACTGACGACCCTCATAGACTTGGCTAGCACACCATTTTCTTTTCCCTTTTTAAATATATTTAAAATATCATTATCGTCAATTCAATATGCCTTCTGTTTCAAGGTGATGCCATTGAGTACCTACTGAACAACACCTTTACTGAGGCCGCCGGTGCCAGGAAAGCTTTCCCCAAGGTAGCCATGATCATCACCGATGGAAAGTCACAGGATCCAGTGGAGGAGCATGCGAAACGGCTAAGGAACATTGGCGTGGAAATATTTGTTCTAGGTATTTTTTTTACTTAAGTGTTTTGCCGAATGCCTTTCTTCCATGTGAAATGTCTCTTTGTTTCCTGGAAATGACTTGATGTCAACCAGAGTTGTTTTTGTTCCATATAATTGTTCTATATATTTATTTAGCTCTAATCCTATTGATAATATAAGAAAAACCAACTGAAATGATCAATGGAGACAATCACATTCACAAAATGTTATATGTGACTGTAAACTGTTTTTACAGTTTTTTGATCCTTCTTTCCAGGCATCAAAGGAGCTGATGAGGATGAGCTCAAGGAAATGGGATCCACTCCTCACAGCAAACACGTGTACAATGTACCCAACTTTGACTTAATCAAAGAGGTGCAGAAGAAGATCATCATGGAAGTGTGCGCTGGGGTTGATGACCAGCTCAATTCTCTGGTTAGCGGAGAGGAAAGTAAGTCGAATAATAATCCGACACAGTCAGGTCCACACTCCCTGTTATATCTCATGGAGTATTTATGCATTACATGTGCTGTAGGTTTGATTTGAGAGTTGCATAGAAAGAGAGAAAAGAGCAAGACTTTGAAGTTAAACCACCGCATGGATTCTACATTGGCTCATACAGAGGCAGGAGCCATTCTCATAGCGCATTTATAAAGCTGTCATTAATTGCTGAAACAAATTGTACCCAAATAACTAAATAGGTCTCAGCACCTTTAAAATATAAATCTTCAAATAAGTATGGATAAAGTAAAACATTTGACCCACCTCAAATAACACCTACCATTACCCACCATCACCATTTAACATTCCACCATTGTTCCTGCCTCACCTTCAGTGGTGGAGCCGGCCTCTAACCTGCAGGTGACAGAGATTGCCTCAAAGTCGATGAGGATCACCTGGGACTTGTCTGTAGGCGACGTCTCCGGCTACAAACTCACCCTCACCCCCATGCTGCCCGGCATGAAACGCCAGGAGCTGTACACGGGAGCCACGCAATCCAACATCAACGTCCGCGACCTATCTCCAGAGACCGAGTACGAGATCAGCCTGTACGCCCTCAAAGGTCTGGTCCCCAGTGAACCTGTCATGGCCATGGAGAAGACCCAGCCGGTCAAGGTGTCCACAGGTGAGGATGCAGTGTTTTGTAGTGTTGCATGTTCTCTGCTCACTTCTTTTGTCTCATTTGTGTAACTCGCAGACCCACGTCTGTCTCTGCTGTAAAGGCCTGTAACTAACCAAGGTTTTCATGTGTCTGTCTGCAGAATGCTCACTGGGAGTGGATGTCCAGGCTGACGTGGTCATCTTGGTCGATGGCTCTTACAGTATCGGATTAAAAAACTTTGCCAAGGTCCGCGCTTTCCTCGAGGTACTGGTCAACTCCTTTGACGTTGGTGCCCACAAGGTCCAGCTCAGCTTGGTCCAGTACAGCCGTGATCCCCACACAGAGTTTGCCCTCAACACCCACCACGACATCAACGCCGTGGTCAAAGCCGTACGCGCCTTCCCCTACCGCGGAGGCTCCACCAACACAGGCAAAGCTATGACCTACGTCAGGGAGAGGATCTTCATCCAAAGCCGCGGCGCACGTCAGAACGTCCCTCGCGTCATGGTGCTGATCACGGACGGGAAGTCTTCGGACTCCTTCAAGGACCCGGCGACCAAGCTGAGAAACACTGATGTGGAGATCTTTGCAGTGGGTGTCAAGGACGCCGTCAGATCCGAGCTGGAGGCCATTGCCAATCCCCCGTCAGCCTCTCATGTCTTTGAGGTGGAGGACTTTGACGCCTTCCAGAGAATCTCCAAGGAGCTCACTCAGTCCATTTGCCTGAGGATTGAGCAAGAGTTGCTCAACATCAAGAAAAGGAGTAAGAAGCATTCATTTGTTTATTAAACCACATGTTTTTATGGATGTCACAACACTGCATGCAACACTGCTGAAAAGGACAATATATCCATTAAGCTAAGAAAATATTGGCCACCAAAACCAAAAAAGAGTGTGAAGGAGGGATAACTCTACCACTTAAGGTAGTGAGGCCTGTGTCCATTCCAACAACTAATAATGTGTTTCCTGTTGAAAAATAAGTAATGAGATGACAACATGCTCAGGAATACGTTAAACCGGTGTAGTAATAGTATGCAATAGAACAGAACGACCCTGGCATGAATAATACCCATAATGATAACAAGCCATAATACCTAACCAATATCCTCTCCTGTTTATTACTGGCTCCCAGGTCTTCTCCCACCCCAGGACTTGGTGTTCTCGGAGGTGACCTCCAGAAGCTTCCGTACTTCCTGGACAGCCGCCACCACCAGTGCCTTGTCCTACCTGGTGCGCTTCCGCAAGGCTGAAGACAACACCGGAGACTACATTTCCTTGGCGGTGCCCGCCGACACAACGACTGCCGTCCTGCCCCACCTCTTCCCGCTCACCACCTACGAGGTCAACGTCTTTGCGCAATACGAAAAAGGGGACAGTTTCCCGTTGACGGGTGAAGAGACCACTCTAGAAGGTAAAGGATTTGTCTTTGTGTATCAACCAGAGCTCAATCTTAATAACATCAAGTCAATGCTGGCTAAAGCGACCGGTCTGAGAAGTTCTGTTTTGTTTATTTTGCAGAACAAGGAACAGTACGTGACCTAGAGGTGACGGAAGAGACAACAGATAGTTTCAGGGTGTCGTGGCAGGCGGCGCCGGGTTCGGTGATCCGGTACCACCTGACTTATGTTCCCCGGAGCGGGGTGGGAGAGCTGCTGCAGACAATGACAAGTGGACCTGAGACCACCATCGTTCTTCAGGAGCTGTTGCCCATCACGACCTACCAAGTGTCTGTGTCTGCTGAGTATTCCGCTGGTACCGGGCAGGCGAACCAGGTGGACGGGACCACCAAGGAAGGTGAGGCCCCCCAACATGCTCTTAAGATTTCTCTTCATAGTTTCTTCTACAATGTGCTTGTCGATAAATCAATATGTTTTTGTTTTTGTGTGATTTTCATTGTGGAATTTATGGTAACAGCATACAATTTGGCTGACATACAACCCAGTCCAACTGTCTTTGACGAGTCTTGAATACTTGTCTGATCCACCATTTTCTATTTGTTACCTTTAGTGCGTGGATCGCCCCGGGACCTTCGTGTCTTCGACGAGACCATATCCACAATGAAAATGTCATGGGGGGCCGCCCCGGGAAATGTCCACCAATACCTAATCCTTTATAAAGCCGCGGAGGGAGGCGAGTTGATGGAGATGACCGTCAATGGAGACACCACAGAGGCTTTGCTCACAAACCTCCAACCGACCACAGAGTATGAGCTCTTCGTGACCGCTAGCTACTTTTCTGGTCCAGGCGAACCTCTTCTGGGCACAGGCACTACGTTGGAAGGTACGTGAGGATGTCACATTAACTCATGTCAAGCCTTTTTTTTGGTTGCATAGCATGTATGACTGAGCAATCAGTATTGGAGAGCAGACAACTGAGTGGGGCCTTTGTTATGACTGCCAAAGGGCCTCGAAGGTTGTCACGTTTGTGTGCGTTGAGTGGGTTTCTGAGACTGACTCGGTTTGTGATTGCGTCTCGTTCTTGGATTTCACTCGTTGCTTTGCAAATGTTTGATCAAGAGGTATGATGGAAAATGGCTTGATGTCGGCCTGTTGCGTGAAATCTTGATATGTAAAAAAAAGAAACAAGCGTGTGATAAATCTCTGGAGCATATGTCCAATCGAGAAACCGATGAGCTTTCAGTCTCAATGGTTAGTTAAGCATATGAGCTGAGTTCGGGGGGAAACAGTTCTCTATGTAATTTCTCTGGCATAGACACAACACTGGTAGGTACTGCTTTGCTGCCAAAGAAGCCAGTGCTGAGGAAATGGGTGTGGGGAAGCTTGTAAACTTAAAAAAAAGAGGCTCTGGAATGGATGGGAGAAGACAGGCAGTGCCAAATGCCTGGCTAGTTTGAAACTTAACTTTAATACTTATTCATCTTGGCTTTGCTATAGGCTAAAGGTGAATTGCTATCCATTGGTTTATACAACATATTGGGAGTGTTAGTGATATGTATGAATTGCAACATTCTTCAGCTGCTTATTTGAACGTATGGACATAATTCGTGATGCATAAAATTATCTTAGAGGGACCTCCAATCTGTTGATGAGTGATACCAACATCTGGTTCAGCGTTGACGACATCTGTGTAGTTGTGGTCACTTAAGGATACAAGTCAGTCAACAGGATGTTGACTGATGAGTCAGTCAACAGGATGGTTTTGCTGTGCTTTGGGGTGTTCATATAAACAACAATAATGCTGGAGGTCATTCAAACAGAGAATGACACATCTTGCATGTCAACTTAATGACCGCCGCTGGAGTCCTCGCTCCAGCTAGATAGTTATGGCTAGCTAGGCTAGATAGTTAGGCTCTAGGAATGTTATACAGGTGGCGGCTGCAGAATGAAAAGCCTGTCAGCTGTGGTTTGGATCGATGATCAAATGATTGAAAATAGAGATAAGTCTTTGTTGGTAAGTAGTTTGCCAGAAACCATTGCCAGAAGAAATCGCACCAAATTGCGAAATAATTCTCCTAATAGCAGATAATGGCATCTAAATACCAATGAATTTTGAACAAAGGATAGGTCTTTGGCTTCAAGTCCGATCTATTTGATCATCCTATTTATTTAAGCTGTCACCATTTGAAGAGTGGAACCAAAGCAAAGCCAGTGCTGTTGCTTCTCATTACATGCCTGGGATGTGATGTAGTGGTGGCTGAACTCGATTTCTCTGCAGAAAGCTATCTCATCCCTCCAACTCACCAAACTATTTCATTCTTCAGAATATGATCAATAGTGGAGTCCTTGTTTCCTAATGTCACGCCCTTATATCCTTGGCAGGCCCAAGGGTCATTGGTGGCAGTCAATTCTGGACGTTTGAGGGGTCCAAGTTATTGGTTGAAAAGGGGGCTTGTGTGCATATTTCTGCCCTTCAAATTCATTACATTGCGTTCCATCTTTTGTCCCTTTAATAGCCAAAGGTGTTGACTGGGGCAAAACACAGTTTCCACAGTTTGAATCCATCCTCAGTGATACACCCTCATAGGAAATACTAAAGCTGCTCTCTGTGCTCTGTGACAAAGCACTTTGTCTAGCCGGCTTCCAAAGCCCTTGACGTCACCACACCTCACCACACACACACTGATCTCATTGTTTATGACTGCCACTATGAGACCCGCCATGAAGGTGAACATTTGACTGGCTGGGGAAAATATCTTTCACACAATAAACCCAATTGTGCCAGAAAGTGTTCCAAATGGAGGCGAAAAATGGGAGATTATTTATTACATCCTGTTGAGTTGCATTGGATGATGGGAATCCCCCACCAACGGGGTAATATAAAGTTTATATATGTTTACCACGTCATTCTAAGATGAGGATGTTGGTGAAATAACCAATAAAATAGAGGATTTTCTAAACCCCAGTGCTGAAATGGCACATGGAGCACACTGCCCAGGAGACGGAATTCAGGGGCCTTTTACAAGATTGACGGAATGAAATACGACTTTTACTGAAGATGGATTCAAGATGCAAATAAATCACGAAAAATAAAAAATAAATATCGAATGGACATTCCCAGACAGTCAGTAAGTCTGTTATTTTATAAAGTTTGTGTTTACTACAAATCCATTTCGTTCTTCTTTGTTTGGCATGTGGCCATTTTTCCACAACTGCAGATCATTATGTTTTAAGACATCTTGGCTGTGGTTGTGAGGGGCAGGTCAACACATGGATCTTCCTTTGCAGTGTGTGTGTTAGTGGTATAGTGTGTGTGTGGTATGAGGGAATCTGTGGGGTGAGGCATGAGTCTAATGTTTTGATCTGGTCTCGTCAACAGCACTTACTTAAGAACAGGCTTCCCCTCAGAGGGTGTGGACGCTGGGCGTAACCTCAGTGAAATATATACCCGATAAAGAGACGCTTCAATGCCACTCTCGTTTTATTAACCTTACAACAGGTGTGGATGACAGTAATAGCTGTTATAGAAATCCCGCGGCTTAAGAAGACTTTATGGCGAATGGCATTAAGCTGCCTGTGTTTGTGTGTATGTGTCTTTTTGTGTGTGTGTGTGTGTGTGTGTGTGTGTGTGTGTGTGTGTGTGTGTGTGTGTGTGTGTGTGTGTGTGTGTGTATGTGTGTGTGTGTGCGTGTGTGTGTGTGTATGTGTATGTGTGTGTGTGTGTGTGTGTGTGTGTGTGTTATTGTGTGTGCGCATCAGATTACCCATTTGGCTTGTAGACTGTAAACGGTGACTTTTTTTGGTCGTGGATGTTTGTCAGTTGAGTCTCAAGGGTTGGCAGGTCTGACCGTGGCCCATGTGTTTTGTTAGACTGCGCTGCTTCGCTCCTTGGCAGGAGCTCTTGGCTGAGCCCCACCTACTAAGCCCTTGTCTGTGGAAGTGATTTCCCCGTGATCCCTGTGCATTTACCTCAAACGCAGCTGTTAAATCAACCTGTATCACAAGTTTTCCTGGGAAATAGATCCTTATTGGAGAGGGTGTGGTCTGTATTAGGTCTTATGTATCAATGATCTTGATTGGTCCACAGTTATTTATTTTATGTAGAAAGCACACAGGTTCTATTTGGAAGCTGCTATCATTGCAATTTGTATTTATATCAGCTTTTCCATCTCAAATTGATAACAGATTGACAATAGAATGAGACCAATCGAAAGATTCAAATTGAAATTACCACGTGAATGTGACCAAAATACCTTGCCTGATCCCAGTCTGAGTTCGTGTGTTTATTGTGTGTTTGTGTGTTTATTGGATCAATTCATTTCTTCATTTAAGACCACCTAACTGCCTTGCAGGCGTATTACCAGACGTATTCAGTGTTAGCACCAGGGGACTATGAGCTGTGGATGCGGTGAAAGCTGTGTAGTTGGCAGGGTAGGGTTCAGTTTGTGGTCAGCAGTGATTCTGTATAGATTGTGATAGAAACAGAGCTGCGGCTGACCCAGACCAGCTGGCTGCTGGCCACTCATCACCCAGCACCACTGCCTCCACTCCCCTCCCGTTCACACCGTACCGGAAGGTTCTGCTGAAGCCCCTCAGGAATCTAAAGTGTACGGAGAGGGAAAAAGGGAAGAGGTTAACATCTGTACAAAAAAAAGCCCGGTGCTTTTTAAGATCACATTTCATGCGTTTCAATGGAAAATGAAAGGCGCTGAGGCTGTGTGATTTGTGATTAGTTTTGCAGAGATCTTTCCAGGATTCTCTGATTGTGAGTTCAAACGCACCCTGAGGGGTTTAGGCGGAGACCGACAGAGGACTGCTTTGGTTTTATCACTTGTTGGCCTGTTGATGTTGTCCGTTCTGTGTCTAGCCCACTTCCTTTAGCCCTTTATTTACCTGTGTTAGAACCCCACACCGCACGGACTAAAGGAAATATTGAGCTCGATTCTCCATAAGCGTGTTTTTTTTTCATGTGTTTGGACCTTACGCTGATAATCCAGTCCAAATAATCTCCATTGGAACAAAATAACCGCAAGAAACACATGATTTGTATTGTTGTTGCATCCATCCCAACACAGCTGAGATAGTCATTTTCTTTCTCCTTGTCTGAACCTCTCATGCAAGAACGCTATTCTTATGGTCTTATTTGCTCCACAGAACTGGGCTCGCCTAAAGACTTGGTCACCAGCGACGTCACCGACACCAGCTTCGCCGTGCGCTGGACCGCCGCACCGGGCAACGTGCGCCAGTACCGGCTCCGGTGGAAGTCCATGTTCAGCGACGAGACCGGCGAGAAGATGGTGGGCGGGGACACCACAGACACCGTTCTGGAGGGTCTCACCCCGGAGACACTCTACCAGGTCTCGGTGTTTGCGGCCTACGGTCGCGGAGAGGGAGAGCCTCTGGTGGGGGAGGAGACCACAGATGGTAAGCCGCTCAAGAAGCGCCTGAAATGCCTCTAACAGACCCTTGACTTTGGGAGCCCCTAACTCTCTCTCTCTCTCTCTCTCGCTCTCTCTCTCTCTCACTCTCTCTCACTCTCTCTCTCTCTCTCTCTCTCTCTCTCTCTCTCTCTCTCTCTCTCTCTCTCTCTCTCTCTATCTCTCTTTCAACTCCTGCCACCCCCTGGAACTCTTTCTGCTTTTGCTCTGTCCTCACGCTCGTTTGTTTGAAATATAGTGTCCACTTTTCTTTCTTGTTGAACTTCTAAATCAATCCTCTTTTAGGCAGTTTTTCTTGGCCCACCTGTGTATGTTACTATGCCCTAAGTAATATTGTTTTAATTGCTTTGGTTTTTCTTTCATGAAGTGTCTTAACAGGGTTAAGAAATACGCTAAAAGACTAAATGTATACATACACTAATACTCGTTTGAGTTGCATGTCTTTAAAGCGTATATAAAAAAAGTTCGAAGCCCCTAAAAGGAGGGGCACAGCTAGCAAACAATTTCCTAAATGGACCCAAAAGGCTTACTCAAAAGCCTGGAATGCTGACCTAAACCTTGACTTTATTACCCCAAAGGCACCAGAGGACTGCTTAACATTTAAATATGCCAGTTCATTTTAGGCATGGTAAAAGAGTTCATGATATCTCATCAATGGCAGAGATATATAAATATATATATAAGTGAGACTATGCCTTGTGTTAGAAAACAAGATTTTTGCTTGGAATTACCCATTTGTAGCCATAAAAACAAGCTGCATCGGTCACCGAGATGCGTTTGTAGCTTGAGTAATATAAGTCATCTGTATTCAAGGTTTATGGTACATATAGGGTGATTTAATGTCCAGCACCTGAAACCGCTCTTCACAGGAGATACAGGTCAGAAAGAGCCAGGCAGAGAGCGGTATATTCCTTGTTTGACTGTTCTCATGCCAAGATGAAAAAAAGCACATCGAACAGAATCCCTCTCCAATCGGGAATAAATTTTAACTACCAGTTAACAAATGGGAATGTGCTAATGGAAAAATATGTGCAGACATCTTTTTATACTTAGTAATTCTGGCAGGGCAGACAGGTGCGAAATACACCACAACCACCTTTGAGGTGACATCGGAGGCAGGCACATATGGTTTATAACCGCAATGCTTTTCTTATTTGAGCTTCCAACTTTTCCTCTTTCCCCTCTGCGAAGCAGACACCAGTGGTCCATTTGGACTGAGCAACACACAGAAAACTTGGATCCACGACATCTTTCCGTTAACAGAAACCTAGTGAAAAAAGAAATAATTCTGTCTGAAATTGGGAAAGTCTGAATATTTCCCCCAGCTTGTTTAGAGGGCTATGAAAAGTCACACTTGCCCTTCCTGTTCTGGATCAAATGCTTTGTAGACACGCTATGGAAAAATCGGCCCCTGCTGGCTTTCCTCAAATAGATCAGTCTGCTGTGCTTGGCTCCTAAAGCTCACCGACTGAACATGATCGATTCTGTAAAGTTGGACCGGGCGGATGCATGTATGCCCCATAGAAGCTAACGGAGGGGAAGTTGAGTGATTTGATGTTTCCATGAAGTTAGGACCCACCCTTGAACCCATCCACCCATCTTTGCGTCATCCATCCATCCTCCACCCATCCATCGAACCCATCCACACCCACATCCAACCCTCCCTCATCCATCCATCCTCCACCCATCCATCGAACCCATCCACACCCACATCCAACCCTCCCTCATCCATCCATCCTCCACCCATCCATCGAACCCATCCACACCCACATCCAACCCTCCCTCATCCATCCATCCTCCACCCATCTATCCCTCCCATCCACACCCACATCCAACCCTCCCTCATCCAGTCATCCTCCACCCATCCATCCCTCCCATCCACACCCACATCCGTCCATCCCTCCATCCGGCCACCCGAACCATCCATCTAACCCCACCACTCTAATCTGATGTCTCCTTCCTCACAGTCTCGGCCGCCGGCAAGATGATCGTCGTATCGGAGGAGACGGAGAAGAGCATGAAGGTCGACTGGCAGCCGGCGCCGGGCAACGTGGTCAACTACCGCGTGACCTACAGGCCCCGGCAGGGCGGGCGCCAGCTGGCCGCCAAGGTGCCCGGCGGCGGAGCCACCACCACCGTCCTGCGTAGGCTGACCCCCCTGACCACCTACGACATCACCGTCATCCCCGTCTACCGCGCGGGGGAGGGCAAGGCCAGGGAGGGAGATGGAACCACACGTACGTTGGTGTGACCTTACTACAATCGCTTTCCAAATCGTTTTTTGTGTGACGGGAGAGTTGATTTTTTGTTATTTTTAGGCGGTTGGGGTTATCTGGATCACACCGCCAACACTCGTTAGTTCAGTTGTTTCGCTCCAACGCTTATGCAGATTTCTGTTCGATTACATTTTGTGGGAGATGAAGAACAGCTGGTCAGTGTTTTTGCCACAAACACTAATTGTTTGTTCAATCGTTTCAATCCAACACATGCAAACTATTTTCTTCCAGTTTATATATATGTATATATCTTTTATGAATTAATTTATGTATATATATATATTTATTGTTATTATTTTCTTCATATCGCACTCCTTTTCATCACCCTAATGTGCGGTCATGTAATAAGTGGTCTTTGCTTGTTGTTTTCCCCCCCTCCCTCTCCAGTGTCTCCTTACAAGGGGCCCAGGAACCTCCAGACCTCTGAGCCGGGCAAGACCAGTTTCCGGGTGACCTGGGACCACGCTCCCGGGGATGTGAAGGGCTACAAAGTCACATTCCACCCCTCAGGAGACGACATCGACCTGGGAGAGCTCCAAGTGGGCCCCTATGACAACACAGTGGTGCTGGAGGAATTAAGGTGTGTCTCCTTCTTCCCCTCTTCTTCCTCTTCTTCTTCTTTTTCTTCTGACCTTCTTTGAAGTATTTCCTTTGTTTTTCGTAAAAGAAAGTCTGGTTGCATTCAAGCTCTATGGCTTTGTTAAGACGGTCGGAGGCTCATGCAAGCGCTTTGTTCTGTGCCACAGAGCGGGAACCAAGTACTCCGTCAGTGTGTTTGGGATGTTTGACGGTGGAGAGAGCATGCCATTGGCTGGGGAGGAGAAAACCACTCTCTCTGACGCACCCGGGCCCCCCGCCTACCAACCCACAGGTAAAGCCCATGGTGTAACGTCTACTGTACGGTGGGACCTTTGTCAAACATTCGTAGACAATGAAGACATGTTGCACTCGGAAAATACTCTCCAAATGCCACTGGCTGTAAACTATGCCGTTTTCCACTTTCCTTAAAGAGGATTGTCTCACAGAATTGCAGGCATAATGATATTTCCATCTGGCCTCTTTCTGGGCTTTCCTTGTGCAGTGTTGTTTTTTCCATGTTGGGTCCTCTATGCATAGCTGGGACAGACCTAGCCAACATATGCTTCATTTATTTTAGCTCTAATTTGTGATAATGGCATATTAAGGGGATGGCAGTCAGACAGCATGTGCGAAAGTGAGAGAAAGTGTGCTCGACAGAATGTTCCACAAAAGGTTTCCCTCAGCCCAGCTGTGGGCCTGGTCTTAATGAAGAGCAGATACTCATGTTGATGTCGCTGAGGGTCAGGCAGATAGAATAGAGGCTGCTCCATCCCCAGTCTTAACAATGTGCCAGTTTATCTCTGAAACCTCCTGACGCTCACCTTGAACCATCCCTAGTGAAGAGGAATGTAAGAGAGAAAAACACTCACAGACTGTTCCCTTTAGACTTTTACAACTGTATAAAAACATTCAGAGTAAATTCAATTCAATTCAATTGTATTTGTATAGCCCTTAATCACCATTACAGTCTTAATGGGCTTAACAGGCCAAATAGGTATGACACCCCCTGACCCAAGCCCCAACAAGGGCAAGAAAAAAAAACCTTAATCAGCAAGGATGAAATCTTGAGAGTCAGTGAAATGCAAATCATGGAAAGCACAATTTCTTGAAAATGATTTATTCCAACTCCAAATCCAATTGCAACTCATTAGTTGACACCAACCAAATAAGGCATCCTGCCAGCTAAAGATAATAATACATGACTTGTGAGGAAGACTAACCGAACCCTGACCACTGTAAGTAGAATGAAATCTCCCTTAAAGTCGTATATTTCTCATTTCCATTCAATGTCTGTCTGTCTGTCTGTCTGTCTGTCTGTCTGTCTGTCTGTCTGTCTGTCTGTCTGTCTGTCTGTCTGTCTGTCTGTCTGTCTGTCTGTCTGTCTGTCTGTCTGCCTGTCTGTGTTTTTCTGCACCTGTCTGTATGTATATTTCTCACTTCATCCATTCATTTTAAGTTGACATCTGGTCTATAACCAGATGTCCAGAAGGTTTGGCAAGTGTTGTGGGGACGGTGTGTGTGTCCTTTTGTGTGGGTTGGCGGGGGGGAGGGTTGGGGTGTATTGGGTCTGGAAATCCCACATCATGATGTGAGCTGTTTTTTAATTGCAGACAGTGACAGATCATACAACGTCTTGCCTTTTCCCTCAGTGCATCCACAGGCCTTCTGTTAGGCCTCGATGGAACGGATGCCTCACTTTTCACCAAGCAGGTGCCAGGAACAAGTCAAGCCGAGGGGCGACCCTACCACACAGCAGCCTCTCTCTCTGTGTCTCTGTGTCTCTTTCAGAAGGCCCACTGTCCTTTATGGGCCCGTCAGTGCATGCTTCCGCATCGCACCTTGGAAAAATGACGCAGCAAATGTTGATACAATCCCAGCCATGGCTCTGAATACTCGTGTTGATCCCGGGGGAAAGACTGAGAACGTCTGGGAAGAACTTTGAGGAATGAATGTGCTCTTATATGGATCTCAATAGGAGGAGCAGAGACTAAATATTGTGTGTTTATGTGACTGTGTAAAAAATGTTTGTTCTAATGAGTCCCTGGGGGGAAATGCTATTGATGTGTGGTCAAGTTCAACATCCTTGTACCGTGACCTAAAATTTTTTTTTCCCATGCGCCTTTCCATACTCTCTATCCCTCTCTCCGCTCAATCTGATTTTTCACTACCTTAAAGTAAACATTTTTCTCACATGATCCACCAAATTCTTTGTACATTTTGTGAGATTTGTATTTGAAAGAAATAACAACACAGTTTTCGGGGGACGCCTTCCCCCACTGACCTCTCAGACGTGAGGTGTAAGACCAAGGCTCAGGCCGACATCGTGATCCTGGTGGACGGCTCCTGGAGTATCGGACGTCTCAACTTCAAAACCATCCGAGCCTTCATCGCCCGTATGGTCGGGGTGTTCGACATCGGGTCCGAGAGGGTCCAGATCGGTAGGGTTCGATGACGAAAAGTCAATTCTCGTGTCTGGCTGCGGTATGCGTTGTTCTAACCTAACCATGGGTGATTGCTTTAGGTCTGGCCCAGTACAGTGGAGACCCCAAAACTGAGTGGCATCTGAACGCTCACGATAACCGGGACTCGCTGCTGGAGGCTATTGCTAACCTACCGTACAAGGGGGGAAACACCATGACCGGTAAGCTAGCCTAGGATGCACATGTCGTGGGTCAGGTAATGCAATCAGAAAGTACAATATTATATCGCTGTGTAGAAGAGTACAAGAGTTAAACGTATGTTCATATAGCCATGGTACTTTCCTAACTGTGTGACAGATGAATAATGTACGTGTCCATGTCGCAGGTCTCGCTCTGAACTACATCCTCCAGAACAACTTCAAGGACAACGTGGGGATGCGCACCAAGGCCCGTAAGATAGGTGTTCTGGTGACTGACGGCAAGTCCCAGGATGACATCATCGCAAACTCTGCGAACCTGCGGGATCAAGGCATTGAGTTGTACGCCATCGGTGAGCTCACGATGTGAAATTTGCTGATTAACGCGATATAAAAAATGAGATGCTTTTTAATATAATGCCTATTTGGAGTCAAAGTAGCCCATTCATCCTTGCTCTTTGTAATCTGTTAGGCGTGAAGAACGCTGATGAGAACGAGCTGAGGTCCATCGCCTCCGACCCGGATGATATCCACATGTACAACGTTAAAGACTTCTCCTTCCTTCTGGACATCGTGGACCGCGTTACGGACAACCTCTGCAACAGTGTCAAGGGATCAGGTATATTTGTCGGGAAAAGTATTCATATGTTTATCGGACAATGTTATTTACTGTCTGTAGTCACGGGAGATGTCTTCAATTATTTTATCCCTTTATCTCCTGAAGGTCAAATTTCAGAGAAGACAAATCCTCAAGTCATTCACGTTCTTCTGTTTTCCCACAATGACAAGGGGACGCCCCCGAGGCCCCCACAGACCTGGTGACCTCCGAGGTGACCCACTACTCCTTCAGAGCCACCTGGATGGCCCCTTCCAGCCCAGTGGAGAAGTTCCGTGTGGAGTACGTGGACGTGTCCGGACGCCCACAACAGGTATGGATGCACTCCAAAGAGCTGGTTGCATACACATTTCTTTGGAGCATTGTGGAAAGTGTAGTGCATTTGGCAGATCTGCCTTTATTGGGTTCTGGCTCTGGCTATGTCCCCTGACACAGTGTGGTTGATGTTGAGTAAAGGGAAAACGTTCCTTAAACCTTCCCAAACGTCCTTCACACTGTGTGGTTTCTTCATTATACAGAGTGCAAAGCAGGGAAAAGCTCTGAAGGCCGTAAAAGCGGATTACAATTTAGAAAGTAAATAATGAATTTCGTCTCTTGGGCTCATTGCTCTATTTGCCAGCAGGGTTCCTGCAAGGCCTCAGGATATATGCAACAAATCCATTTTTTTGTGTGCGTCTGAATTCAATTACACATATAATTTGTTAGTTTTTGTTCAGCTCCAATGGTTTTCTTTGTTAGCACACTCGGTGGCTGAGGTTATGATTTCTGAGTGGGGGATCTGGAAGTCTCCAGCTCAATTTAGGCCAGAGGCCTCTGTGGTTTTAATTGGAGCTTTTTAAAAAAGAGCCACTTGTGGTTACGTGTGAAGACAAATAGAGCCATTGTTTGTTGTGCAGCTTAAAACCAATTGCTCGTTTACTATTATTAGCACAACAGAAAATGTGTTTTATATTTTTTTAAACATATTTCACAATGGATCCACGACAGACAACAAACACAGACACACAAACATACACACACGTAGACAAGCTCAAGCACGCACACACACACACACACACACACACACACACACACACACACACACACACACACACACGCACACACACACACACACACACACACACACACACACACACACACACCTGCTGTAACTTTATTATCGCCAACAGGTGTTTGTTGACGGCAGCCAGAACACCGTGGTTCTGCAGAGCCTCAACCCTTTGACCGAATACCAGGTCAGCGTGTACTCTGTGATCGGAGAGGAGAGCAGCGAGCCACTCAGAGGGGCGGAGACCACGTGTGAGTGTTTCGCAACATTCAGTTCACCTCCAAGCCTGTCACTCCTATCCCTATAGCCCATAGTACAGGTGTGTGTCCTAAGGTGTAAGAGTGCATGTGAAGCAACTTATTAAAGCAAGCTGATATTGGATTTTCGGACTTGATCGCCCATGACTGTAGGTTCTTCATACAAGGTTCACTCACTGATTCAATCTTCTTCTTCATGCTCTTTTCGAAAGGAGGAGGAACTTTCAATATATGAGTTTGTCATTGGCAGGCGGCACACGATTTCCTGTTATTGGGAACGAAATGAGATATGCATGGTTTATATTAAATGGCAGTCCTTGGAAGCGTCTTTTACTGCTTTCAGTAGTAAAAGAGCAGATGTTTTTTGGCCGCATCAACAGTTTCATACTAGACTTCTTTTACAGCACCCAACATCTGAGCGTTGTGCAATGTTTTTAAACTCTTTCTGAATCCTTTCAACAATAACCCACAGTACAAGTCTTGGATTCAGTTGCATAATATTACAAAACAATTTCCCTCTTCCAAATACTGGGTTTCCGCCGCGGTTGACGTGAATCAAAGAATCAAACAGTTGCCTGTTGGACTTGTTTCTAGCACAATATGTGGCAGTGTGGTGATAGCGGGCGCATAATTGAGTTAACCCTAACACAGTAAAAGTCCCCAACAAAGCTTAGCAGCTCTTCAGAGTCCTCGCTTCGCTTTCTTTCAAGTTCTTCTTGTTTGTTGTTTTTATGTCTTAACTCCCGAATAGCACTACATTTTATAGCTTAAGTCAAAGGCAGACCTCCATGAAAGCACACCCATACGTTCTCCCATAAGTTCTCTCTATATCCTGTCTTTGGATGGCCAAAGTAGACAGTATGCCAAGCATACATGGTGCGGACTTGAATATTGTGTGTATATGTGCTCATAACGAAACATACAAGTAGACTTGACAATTCCGTTAGCCGTCATCAAATGGTGCTCGAACAGGACCCCACCAACGCCATATACGGGCATCTGCGGTGATGTCACCGATGATGCCTCCTGCGTTATCGCTGACGTGCGTGCCCTTTCCCCAGTGCCCCTGAGCGCCGTGACTCGGATGACCATCTACGACGAGCAGGTGACCACCATGAGGGTGAGATGGGAGAAGGCGTTGGGGGCCACGGGATACATGCTGCTCTACAGCACCATCAACGCCACGCAGCCGGCCAGGGAGCTGGAGGTGAGGCTGACCACTGGCCTACACACACATCAACAGGCGCACATGCATATGCACAGACGCACATATAGGAGGTGCGTTTGTGTATGCGCGCAGGCACACACATGCGCACACACACACACACACCTCTGAGATAAATATGCATGCATATATACGTAGACACACCACCTTCACGCGTCAAGTAAGAATACACTACAGATAGTGCTGACCCATACACACACACGCACACACAGTCCCTCGATCACACTATCTCTATCTAACACTTTCTCTCTCTCTTTCACACATACTCAAACACACACAAACACACACACACACACATACACATTTATTCACATCCTGCCCGGTGACCAACAAACTCCAAAAGCATGTCAGCAAGATCCTGACAGAATACAGATGTCATCCACTTTAACAACATTGTACAAAGCCGCCAGTGTTCCCCATAGGAAGGAATGGGCTGAAACAGAGGGAAAAAACAGAAACACAAACAGAAAAAGAAAAAGAGCAAAACCTGCCACAATACACAAAGGGCTGGGCAGAGCCGTGAGCGCTCGCTGCCAGACGAGCGTCATGGTTCTGCTCATGAAGTGTTAAAACCCAGCGGCTCTTAATTGGAGCGGACTCATCATCCTCGGGAAACGCTCTCTCTGAGCCGGGGAAGGAAGAGAGAGAAAAAAAGGTTTCCCCCCCCCTCGCCCCCCTCCCTTCCTCCCTCTCTTCGCAGCCATGTGTTTAACCGTGACCTGGTCCTCCCTTGCAGATGCGAGTGGGAGGGGAGACGACGGAGGTCCAGCTGGACAACTTGTATCCCAACACTGCCTACACGCTGTCCCTCTTCGCCCTGCACGGGGAGCTGGCCAGCGAGCCCCTCACCGACCAGGGAGTCACCCGTACGTACGGCCAGGCCCTCGCTGAGCGTTGACTCGCGGCCCACCACGTGATGTGAACCTCAGTCGGCAATAGGGTTTTTCTGCTCGCTGTAGCAACGGTTGGATTATTTTAAGACATCCCTGCTAGATTAAAGTAGCTTCTTTAATCCTTGATCACAGAGAAGCCGAGAAGCTTCTTTGTCATGTAAGTGATTCAACCAAATGATTCGATTAAATTAATCCTCACTCTGTAGAACAATGAAAAACAATAAACTAACACTTGATGTGTGCCGGTAAAAAAAAGATCTGTAAAAATACGGAGACAGAGATTCATTGATTGCACTGAATGTCACTGAATGTCAAACAACACTTTCCGGTCTCTTCCCAGGACCCAGGCCACCCTCTGGGAAGCTGAGGGTGCGAGACGTGACCCACAGCACCCTGTGGCTCGACTGGGACGCCGCGCCCGGGCCCGTCATTAAGTACCTCGTGACCTACCAGCCCGATAACGGAGAGGCCAAAGAGGTGAGCTTCGGATCCCACGCCCAGAAACCTTGTAATCGGGTCTCTCTGGCCCGCTTGTTAAAATTGCACACATCCACATCAGACCTATCAAGGGACCATTGAAGAATTTCCTATTTTCCCAAAAATAATACCACACCTCATAGACAGCGCTGTAAACATTTATACTATGAAGAAAGGGACCTCCGAAGAATTTCCTGTAATCGCAAAGAACGCCTCACCTCATGGACATCGCTCTGAACACCTCAAAGATGTGGAAAGGTCATGTAAACGCCGTCCCAAGGACATCCTTGTCCGCTGCATTCCGTTTTTTTGTTCTCTCTGTGCGCTCATCCTTGTTGTCTGCTGGAGACATTATGTTTGAAAGGGATGAGAGAGACGAGAGTTTCGGTTGACCTATGGATCACTGGACCCACCAAGGGCGCCCCCCCCTCTAATGGAAGAAGCAGCCGGCGAACCAAGCTCAGGCATTTCTGTATAGATCCTCATACAAGATATATGTTTATTCCACATAGCAGTGGCGCACGACTTTAAAAGGGCACCACCACTGTATTGCTGTGGGTTTGTGGTTGGACTCTCTCACTAACTGGGGGTTAGTGAATACATTCTGTTCACTAATCACGGTACATTGACTTCTACATTTACTTTCTAAACTCCTCCTTAGAAAGCAAATATTTATAAACTCTGATGAAACTTGATGTTGATATTGAAGTTCGACAGTTGCAACGTATGTGGTTGCTTGTTGCTTGAGAGGTGAAAGAGTACCATGATTTCCCTTGGGTTCTCCGTCTGACCTGAGATATATCATTCGAGACAGCATGGCGCACACACCATCCAAATATAGTCAACAGTTGTCATGACTCGGAAAAAGGCCAATGTATCATTGCAGTTAGCAAATCAAGCAGAGCGCCATCTCTGATTTACAATACAAACGAGAAAACAAATGTCCGGATATAGCAGGGGAGTATAAGCCCAACGGTGCTCAAAATGAGTGATTGCTTGATCTTCTTGATAGTCCCATAACTCAAAGGGAAGGGGGACTCGCAGCAGCAAAAAGGATCATTGTGATTCCAGATATTCAAGGAAAAATATTCAGGAGAACACCGTTTTGTTATTCTTCGGCTTCGGGAACACGAGCAGAAATTTGAGGCCTTTGTGTCAAGTTTACAACACACTGAGAATCGAGACTTTATTCAAGGCCTGGGGGAACATTTGGCTACGCGTCCTGGAAGTGGGGACCTTCTAAGTTCCCCCTTACTTGATTAATGCATTAGATGATTGATACCTCCTCGTAAAACAACGTTTCCCCTTAATACAGTCCTTTCATGCTAATGTGCCGGTGTTTGACTCTCCCCCAGCTGGAAGTGGACGGAGGTGTTACCACCAGGCAGCTGGACAACCTGATCTCCCAGACCGAGTATGCGATTGCGGTCACTCCCGTGTATGCCGAGGGACCTGCCGAGCCCATGCTGGGAGAGGCCATCACCGGTAGGAGACGCAGCAGTCACATCCCCACACTTGCCTTCTGATGGAAATGCATGTCTCTCTCTCTCCGACCCCTCTCCCTCAGTCTCTCGCCACACTCTGGAAAGATGGGAACTTAAAGCCTAGGGGATTAGGGGGTTGAGGCGAAACTTTGATTGCGTGGTAAACAAACTAGTTTCCAAACCTTGGATTGGGGCATATTGTTTCTATAGTTTTTTTTGCAATGTAAAAGGAAAAGAAGCACTGACAACAGTGATATTGTGTTTCATTCCATTGCCACGTACAACTCAAAACCATGGAATGAAGTTGACTGCCGTCTCATTTGAATGGGCTGCGCCGTAATGGCGGTGCTCCAATAATGTGTACGTGTTTGTGTTTGCTCCATAGATGTGGTTCCTGCCCCTAAGAACCTGCGGTTCTCTGAGGTTACTCAGACGAGCTTCAAGGCCCACTGGGACCACGGAGCCCCTGATGTAGCGCTGTACCGTATCGGCTGGTCCAAGAAAGGAGACAGCGAACCCAAATTCGTAAGAGAACACCAGGCTGTCCACAGGCCTCACGTTCATTCATACATGCTCATTTGTAATGAGTACCGCAGAAGGATCTATGGCTAGGGATGGATAAAGATTGTTTTTCATTTGGGAACATCTGCAAAACTGACAGGATGCCTTGCAACCCGCACACACCTACACACACACGACGCACACACACACACACACACACACACACACACACACACACACACACACAAAGACCATGAAAAAGTCAGTTTAGGGGTTCTTTTCTCATAATGACTCGACTGGAATCCTCATCCATCTGCTTCCTGTACATGATGTTTGCAGGGTTTCCTCCAGGTGATAGTAGGAAACTGTGGCGGTGGTGGTGTTGGGGGAGGTCCCCAAATGCCAGCAAAAAGAACATTTGCTCAAAACAATGGTTGGGCTGCTTCAGCTACCTGTGAAACCCTGGATCTTCTGGTGTTTCCCCTCTTCCTCAGGCCATCTTGAACAGCGATGAAACCACCCATCTGCTGGAGAACCTGGAGCCGGACACGCCCTACGTCGTGTCTGTTACCGCCATCTACCCCGATGAATCTGAGAGCGAGGACCTCCTGGGAACAGAGCGCACACGTAAGACCCACTCCCTGGCGATCGCTTCGGCGGTTCGGCAAATTCATTCCACATTTTATCGAAAAACAAAAGCTAAATTGATTTTGTAATGTTATGAATGGACTTCCATGTGATTTTTGTTTGATTTCATTACAGTTGCCGCTGAAATAATGATTCATTATTTCCTGATAAGATGCTGAATAGCAGTTAGGAGATACTAGACTACAAGTTAACTACAGCATATGTCAAATGTGGGGTAAAGAATCGATCCATTACACTCTCTATTTCTGCCTCTATAGTGCCCAAGAAAATGGTTGGATGTAAGTATGAGGCGGTAAAACAAAAGGGGTTCCCTCCCATCCCCTGACGTGATGAAAGCATGTTTATTAATTTATTCATCAATCCATCATCACTAGTCCATCGACCGAGCATCATTGTGCCATTGAGCAAGGCATCTAACCCATTCATTGGTCCGATGGTGCGGCTCTGTGGCTGAACAGAGATTTTCATGATCATGTGTGTGTCTGTCTGTTGTCTGGTTTACATCCCATCGTCCATGTCAATCATCATCAGGTTGTGAATGCCGACTACAGAACGCTATGTTCTTGCTCAGAAAAACGTAAGGAGTGGTTCAGGGTTTTTGCTATGCTTGCCTGGCAAGATAGCAGTTTCCTCCCTCTTACGTTGTTTCGGATCATCGAAATCATCATCATGTTCATCATTGCTTGGAAACTGTTCCTTAACCATTAATGCAGCCATCAATCCATGCATCCTGTCATCCAACCATTCATTTTACCATCCATCCATCCTTCCATCCATCCATCCATCCATCCCTCCCTCCATCCCTCCATCAATCCATCAACCCATCCCTCCATCCAAAAATGTTGCTTCCCATCCATCCATGATTTATCTATGCTACCATCCAGCCATCCTTGCATAAGAAAAGGCAAAGTGCCGTCTTTTCTTCTTTGAAGCCACAATCCTTGAATTCTACTGCCAGTAGAAGCCATTTTCTCGTTATTTAAGAGTGTGATTGTACAATGTACGATTCA
Organism: Gadus morhua; assembly: GCF_902167405.1. NCBI lineage: Eukaryota > Metazoa > Chordata > Actinopteri > Gadiformes > Gadidae > Gadus > Gadus morhua. Next base: position 7,603,554 of record NC_044052.1, read on the forward strand.
TTCGCGTTGATTTAAACCAAGTGTAAGTCAACACATAAAGGATTGGAGGCTCCTTGTAAAAGAGTAAATACGTCTCCATAGTAACGTATTCAAACATCAGGATTGTGTCTTTAAGGGGATGTTTTCAACCACTCTGTCATTCAGAGTCAACAACAGACACATCGGCATAGACCTAACTTTGTGTGTGTGCTTCCTGCTTGTGTCGGCAGTATCCCCCGACCCTCCCACCAACCTGGTTGTGTTCGACGAGACCACCACCACGCTGAACGCCAGGTGGAACCCTGCGGGGGGCCGTGTCCAGAACTACAAGATCACCTACGTCCCCACGGCAGGGGGCCGGAGCCAGACGGTAGGGCCACCCACTGTATTTACATCAGAGAAAAACATTGGACAGTATAATTGTCGGATAGTATGTACATGCTGTTCCACAAACAACGGACACAGGGATATTATGCGACTTGTTGGCGCTGATATTCTTGCTACAAATGAAATGAGCACAAAAGTTCATAATAGACGTTGGAAGGTTAGGAACGGTTTTAACGTTTTATAGCCGATGCATCCATCATTTGCACACAGATAAACCCGGGAGCACACCCGCCCTAAATGGCCCCGTAAGACTTGAGCCAAGATCCTGCGACCCCCAATCCTTGGAGCATATCTTAACTTGCGATATATTTGTCCGCGAGCAGCTCTCTGAGATCCCCGAACCTCAGTATTTAGAAGCAACCTCCCAAAGTAGGCCTTCGTCAGGCCTCCCATGACACGGTTTTAGAGCCAAAGATTGAGCGCCACTTTTGTAGTACACTTCTTGATTTAGTAGGACAACGCATTGGCCATTTACTAGAAACAGATGGTTATGCTTGGGAATTAGGCAATCTACGACCCTATATGCATCTGGATTTACGTGTACATAGTTTATATGTGTGTGGAGCAGATTTAAACTGAGTCAAACTGCCTCCACTTGGAAGGCTTGTGCTGTGTGTAGATCACAACACGTACATCAAGGGGGTCTTTGTCTTGGAATGTTGTAAACGTTGTCTGAAGCGTTTGTCTAACCTAACGTCTTTAGTTCCTGTAAAGCTCGACGGAACGTTGTTTTCTCTTTATTATTTCTCCCAGATGTTTGCGTTGTTAGGGTGAATTCAGGGTTTCTCCATGTAAATGGCACTAGTAACAATACATGTTATCCTTTGGTGGATTTCTCCAGTGATTATTCGTCCCTTCAAAGGCTGCTTGAAGCTGATGCGCCGCAGGAGGGCTGTCAGAGGCCTCGGTTGGTGACCTGTTTTCCATTCTTAGAAAAGAATGGAATGTTTTCCCTCCTGCTCATTGGAGAAGCGCGACCGCTCCGACTCCCTGCGTGAGATCACAACAAATAAAGGTTGAGGCACTAAAAGCAAACTGGAAGGGAAAGGTCTGGAACCTGGAGCCAAGTCCCTTAGGTGACCCAGCTGGGTTTCCACACACACGGCGAGGCCAATGGGCCTTTTTCATATGTCCTCTGTAGAGACACGTACTCGTTGAAATGACTGGCTGATTCAAGGGATTTTTATGCCGTTGCTTAGATACAATTCCGATTTTTCTTGATCCCAGTCTCCTCCTCGTAATTGCAGAGATCAGTGAGATGTCGAGAAAAATTGATTGTCTCAAAATTGGAAAGACAAACAGATATACATGCTGACCCATAAATATACAACCACAAGTATAGACCAAGAAGAAATATTTGGACAGTTACAGAAATCTTGGTTTTGCCTTACTATACTTGGCCCCGGCAGAGTATACTATCGATTTACAAAAGTCGAACAATATACAGCCAACATTTGTTGGCATTGTAGTTGTTTTCAGATCCGTTTTTTCCATCAGTTTATTGACATAAATTTCAGGAAAGCCCTGGGAAAGTTGTTAAGCTCTGTATCTCAGCCATAAAACCAAACTGTTATTCTATCGACTTGTTTGTGTTAATGGGGTTATTATTGTCTTTTTATTGCTAATAACTAGCTTTAATTTATTTGACAGGTTTTTTGAAAATTCCATCAATGTTTCGTATTCCCCTTAGCGATGCATTATAAAGAACATCATGAGCCCTGGCAAACAGGCAGTTCCAGAAACCAAACTCGTGATTTACATGTTAAACGTATTGAGTTTATAACTTGGAACGGTCGATATTGAACAGTTTCCATCGTAAAAAAAGGGAACAGAAAAAGTGCTAACGGCGTGCAGCGGACCAAACAGGCTTCCATTATTTCTTCTTTCCCCATAACCAGACTCAGGTTGGAGGAAAGAAGACCACAGTCCTACTGCCCAAGCTCACCCCCAACACAGAGTATTCCATCACCGTGGCCGCAGTGTACGCCCGCGGGGCCGGCGGTGAACTCACCGGCCTCGGCACGACCAGTAAGTCATCCCGAACAGGGTTATTATTTATTTCCCAGCTGTCAAAAAGCCAGTCATGCGCATTTCCTTCCTTCCTTCCTTTCTGAAACACGATAAGATGACCCCTGACCCTAAGCCCTCAAACGGGCCACAGGGAAAACCCCCCCAAATCCCATTGGTAAAACAAAAGCAACCTTGACAAAAGGGGATTCATTGAAGAGGCATCTTGATGGCCTTAAGATATGAATAAAAAGCCCCCTCCATCATCCCTGACACAATCCCCCTCATTGTGCCCCCTTTTCCAGAGCCCCTGGGTGGCGTGAGGAACCTGCGTGTGACCGACCCCACCACCAGCACCCTGAACGTCAACTGGGAGGCCGCCGAGGGCAACGTGCGCCAGTATAAGATCTACTACGTGCCTGCCGCCGGAGGTGTCGAGGAGACGGTAGGTCTGCTGGAGGGGACAGAAAAGGTAGAGGCTAGGGCCTGTCGACAGTGTGCGTGAGGAGCAACTTAAAGTAACTCAGAAGGTTTCACTAGTAAGGTATTAGGAAGCACACTAGCAAGAAAGACACAGTTGAAGAAAAAGGGTAGACCCACCATTGGCTATAACCCTACTTTTTACTGCTTCATTGATAAATATGTCTATCTATATCTATATTGTGTATATCTTTACCTGTATGTGCATGAAGACATTGGGAACATTGGGAAAAGCTTAACCTGTGTGTGTGTGTCTGTGTGTGTCTGTGTCTGTGTGTGTGTGTGTGTGTGTGTGTGTGTGTGTGTGTGTGTGTGTGTGTGTGTGTGTGTGTGTGTGTGTGTGTGTGTGTGTGTGTGTGTGTGTGTGTGTGTGTGTGTGTGTCTGTGCATGTGTCTGTGTATGTGTTGTTTCTCAACAAAGGCCCAGGTGCCTGGAAGCACCTACAACACTGTCCTGAAGAACCTGGATTCGGGTACCCTCTATACCGTGACCCTGGTGCCCATCTTCTCCAACGGAGAAGGACAACGCATGTCTGAGGATGGGAAGACACGTAAGTGTTTGCCTTTGTCTGATCGACAAAGATGCCATTTTGTAACGAAACGCGGTGAAAGTAGAGAGAGTGCTAACGGTGAATGTCAATGCACCAAGATGGCGCAGCATTAAGGACACAACTGGGAATTATTATTCTTTCTAATAGATGTTTTTTCCGTAGCCAAGATTATTATAAGATAATTCCCTTTATATATGCCTTGAATAAACCTTTTGTTTTTAGTCGTTGGCTAACTAAAGTTCCAATAAAGCCTCCGGTTAGGGAAGTTGACTTTCTTTGTGGGACCGTCCAATGCCAATTCAATAAGTGTGCGTGCCAAGCCAAGTCGATTAGAGGGCAAGGCTTTCTTATGGAGCCCATTAATGTATGCCCGATTACCGCCGTCTTAAATGAACGCAGCTCACAAACAAACGCAAATGTACCACGACGTGCTGTGTTCTGCTGCGATCGCTGCCATAACCATGTTATTTTTTTGCTCAACGTTTTAAGTAAAGGCCACTCTTTTCCAGCTTGCTCTCCCACAATTACAATTTAAAACCCGCCGACCTCAGCGCTGCGAGTGAGTCAGCAATTTGAAGGGCGATTACGTAGGAAGGAATTCCTCCAGGGTTGGCAGCCTCACTATGCTGTCTCCTGACTCCGTTTTGAGGGCCGAGTGACGGGCGCTGGACAGGATGATGGTCGCATTAAGGATGGGATGGGAGGGAGGGGGATGGAGAGAGGGGGTAGGCTGAAGCTGGAGACGGGGTTGAAGAAGGGACAGGACTGAATGGCCAACATTCAGCCTCCCTGCGGACTCAGACAGTGTTCCATCCTAGTCGATCATTAGAGTCTTGTCTGATCCGCCCCTGGGTGTGAGTTGGCGTCTAACGGCTGTCAAGTAGAAGGCCGTAAATGTTTATAAAGACCTCTGTGCCAGGAGCCAGTGGTTTCCATGCCAACATATTACAAAGACACACAGCGTATTACAAAGACTCAAAAATAATGTCTGACGAACACGGGCTTCAAACTGTTTACATGACACTATATTTATCCTTGAGTCATCGTACTCAGGGATAGTACATACATGCCATTGTCCCAAAGAAGCTAGCTTGAATTCAACGTTACAGTTCAAGCAGTCAGTGACTCAGGCTATATTCAGCAGAAAAAGAAACATTGGGTGACGGCATGTATTTTGCCTCGAAAGCTTCAATTCAAACCAGAGTGGTCTCTGATCTCAAAGACTTCAAAATAAGGAGGCGCACAGGGTCTCCTTGTCACGGTGTTTATGAGGCCACAACTCAGAATGCCACAACAGCAGCACACATCTGCTTTAAGTTTTAGAGGGGCAACCTTCACGGATGGAAAATGTAGGCTTCTTCTGTGGTTAATATTAATTTACCTAGGATAGACAATCAATCCGTTAAACAAGTGTCCTGTTGATTGTGATATTTCGAGGCAACATCTTTATAAAGGTCTTTGTAGGAGGCCGGAAAGCACTGTTCCCTGTCACTATATGGATACTTAATCATGTGATCAGTTTGGTACTGTTTGGTCTCTCTTTTATACGTCTCTAGACCACTGATTTTGGAGGAATGCAAAAAAACTAGACGATTAGGCAGTGTGTGTGTGATTTAGATCTGAGAAAGATGATTAAGAACATTTAGACCTGTGTGAGTACAAAGTCCTTCATGTACTAGAACACAAGTGAATACAGGTGTTGGTGGTTTCAAGCTTGTACGTGTAAAAAACACAGTGAACTGGTCCTCACCGGCTGTTCTCTCTCTTCATCATTACCATTTCAATTCTTCCTTCACTTTTCATACTCCCACAAACTCAAACCCTCCAACCTTCAATCATATCTCGTCCTCTTCTGTTCATCTACTCTGTCATCCTCATCCCTCCTCACGACTCCCCTCCCCCAATAGTGGACAGAGTCAGGCCTGATGGTGAGCTGTCCGCTACTGAAACCTTTACCTTCGTCATCTCTGCCTCCCATACCTTCCCACGTCTTTTCTCCATGTATCCATCCAATCATCCATGAAACTATGTCTCCAATCATCCATTTATCCATTCATCTCTCTCTCTCTCTCTCTCTCTCTCTCTCTCTCTCTCTCTCTCTCTCTCTCTCTCTCTCTCTCTCTCTCTCTCTCTCGCTCTCTCTCTATCTCTCTCCTTCCCTCCACCCATCCATTCATCTCTTTGTCTCTCTCCATCCACCTATCCATTCACCTCTCTCTCTCCAACCATCTATCCATTCATCTCTTTCTCCCTCTCTCTCTCTCTCTCTCTCTCTCCCTCTCTCTCTCTCACTCTCTCTCTCTCTCTCTCTCTCTCTCTCTCTCTCTCTCTCTCTCTCTCTCTCTCTCTCTCTCTCTCTCTCTCTCTCTCTCTCTCTCTCTCTCTCTCCCTCCAACCATCCATTCATATCTCTCTCTCTCTCTCTCTCTCCCTCTCTCTCTCTCTCTCTCTCTCTCTCTCTCTCTCTCTCTCTCTCTCTCTCTCTCTCTCTCTCTCTCTCTCTCTCTCTCTCTCTCTCTCTCTCTTTCTCTCTCTCCCTCCAACCATCCATTCATATCTCTCTCTCTCTCTCTCTCTCTCTCTCTCTCTCTCTCTCTCTCTCTCTCTCTCTCTCTCTCTCTCTCTCTCTCTCCCTCCAACCATCCATTCATATCTCTCTCTCTCACTCTCTCTCTCTCACTCTCTCTTTCTCTCTCTCTCTCTCACTCTCTCTCTCTCACTCTCTCTCTCTCTCTCTCTCTCTCTCTCTCTCTCTCTCTCTCTCTCTCTCTCTCTCTCTCTCTCTCTCTCTCTCTCTCTCTCTCTCTCTCTCTCTCTCCCTCCAACCATCCATTCATATCTCTCTTCTCTCTCTCTCTCTCTCTCTCTCTCTCTCTCTCTCTCTCTCTCTCTCTCTCTCTCTCTCTCTCTCTCTCTCTCTCTCTCTCTCTCTCTCTCTCTCTCTCTCTCTCTTTCTCTCTCTCTCTCTCTCAATGCAACCATCCATTCATCTCTCTCTCTCTCTCTCCCTCCAACCATCCATTCATATCTCTCTCTCTCTCTCTCTCTCTCTCTCTCTCTCTCTCTCTCTCTCTCTCTCTCTCTCTCTCTCTCTCTCTCTCTCTCTCTCTCTCTCTCTCTCTCTCAATGCAACCATCCATTCATCTCTCTCTCTCTCTCTCCCTCCAACCATCCATTCATATCTCTCTCTCTCTCTCTCTCTCTCTCTCTCTCTCTCTCTCTCTCTCTCTCTCTCTCTCTCTCTCTCTCTCCTTCCCTCCACCCATCCATTCTTCTCTCTCTCTCCATCCATCCATCCATTCATCTCACCTTCGATCTCCCCTACCAGTGGAGCGCAGTGCTGTGAAGAACATCCATGTGTTCAACCCCACCACCAACACTCTGAGCGTGCGCTGGGAGGCCGCCTTGGGTCCCGTCCAGCAGTACCGTGTGGTCTACACGCCCTCGACCGGCGGGCCATCCGAGTCGGTGAGCAATGCCCTCCATGCCCTGCTTCTTATCCCCTGAGAGTGGCTGTGGAAGTAGCAAAGTGCGTAGTAACCTATGTCTTTTTCTAAACATTATTTAATTATAATATGTTATGCATCTGTATGCATAAATAAATAAATACATACATTTTCTTTGTATATATATATACGCATATTCTATATAATCCATTAGCAATTAAATGCAATGCATTACATCTCAATTTGACAACTTGTTGCAATGTTACAAAATGGTATCTTGTATCTTATCCTCTGTTACTTTGAAAGGGCACTAATGAGACTTACGATCTCCGACCGCGTTTGTGTTCTTAACGGACATTCCTCCACTAAACGAATCCACTCCCTTAGTACAGTATTTAGCATCTGGGCTCAGTGTGCTCCAGTCTTTCCTGTGGAAAGGAGGTCTGGTGACGCTTAGAGAATCCACAAACAACTCCTACATGGTACCCAAACACAAATGGCACAGCTGCCATCCGCCGAGAGGGGCGTGTTGCTCTCAGACTCAGTGCAACACTGAGAGCCTTTGAAGAGCGATGTCGTTTGTATTATAATGACCGAGGGGAAAATCCTCTCTCCCTCGTCTGGGCTTATTATTGGCAGACATTTAGGGCCGGATTTGGCCCCATCTCCGTGGCAGGGGCGAGAGGAGTCACGGAAACCGACAAACAGGGACCTTTTCAATTAGCGCCATCAAATACAACAGTTCCTCTGAGGCTTCTAGCTCAGAAGTAATGACCTGGACGGGTCACGGCTGATGCTAGTGCCGCCTGGTTAAAGAGCCAGAATGGTTCCTGCTGCTCTTTGACATGTCATGACATAGAGCTAGTCATGCAAATGTCTCGCCTGGTTTTGCAAGATAGAAAACCAATCCTTATTATCGGACTAGTTGATGCAGGCACACACACATGCATACGCACACTCTTGTGTACTTTGGTGGTTATCAGCAGGACAAAGAGACAGGGGTGTGTAGCTGCAGACAGACTGCACATTAACAGAAAACCAACCTCACAAGGAGAAGATGGCCTTTACCACGGCTGGGCCGGTGTTTCTTACAGTAAGACCCCACCCCCACGCCCCCACAGACTCTCTCTGAGCCCAGACGCTCACCCGCAACCAACCCCGCCTCCCCCCCGCCCCCTACGACATCCAAGCCAAAGAACTTGCAGGCTCTCTTGCTTTTCATGGCGCTGACAGCACAGAGCAAATGTGGAGGGAGGGGGGGGGGGCTGGTCATCCAGAGTGTCAACACCATGGACAGCTGTCAGCAAGGAAGAGAGATGGACCGAGGGAAAGAGAGAGAGTTTAGTTCAGAGTATAGTTGTGTGAGGCGGACGTCCAAGACGGGGGTAAGTTGGCGATCCGCTCCGCATCTGGGTGCCCGTTGTGAGCCAGAGAGATGCTCCCTTTGAACACTTATCTCCCCCTTTGGCGAAAAACATTTGCTTTTATGACATATGTCTGTTGCTATGCCGGGTCAAAGTCTGCCCCGATAACGTCTTCCCGCTGGCGGTGCGGGGAGAGGTGCGGTTCTGAGCCAGCCTGACCCATGTGGCGCGCTGCGGCGTCTGGGTTGCAGGTCCTAGTGCCGGGGGGGACCACCGAGACCATGCTGCAGCAGCTGCTGCCGAACACGCCGTACAACGTGGGCGTGGTGCCCCTGTACGAGGACGGGGAGGGGCCCGCAGCCAGCGACGTGGGGACCACACGTAAGCACCCACCTGCTGGCTCTCCAGGGAAATGCCATAACTTAACGTCTAACCAAAATTCAGCGGACCACAGTTTGATCCGTCGACCTTAATCCCGTATTGTTTTTCCCGCCAGTTCCCCGTAGCGCCCCCCGGAACATGCGGGTCTATGACCCCACCACCAGCACCTTGTCTGTGTCCTGGGAGCACGCACTGGGGCCCGTGGTCCAGTATGTCATCACCTACGCCCCCACCACCGGAGACCCCATCGAGGAGCATGTAAGCACCCCCCCCCCCCCCCCTCCACTCTGCTCTCTCTCTGTGTTAGTGATGAAACGTATTCCCAGCTTTTTGAAACGTCTTTATGTCAAAAAGGCTGCGACTGCTCTTTGATATCAAGGATGTTTTCGTCTGATGATTCGTCTGTTTCAACCTCTTTCTTACCCAGCGGCAGTGCGCGCTTTCCCCTATCACCTGTTGCTGCTTCCATCCGTACTAAAAGTCCTATTCACTAACCAAGCGACATTCCTTTGCCGATCCCAGGCAACGGTCCAAGGAAACGTGAACAACCTGATCCTGGAGAACCTGGATCCCGACACGCCCTACAACATCAAGGTGACCGCCATCTACTCCGACGGTCCCGGAGGAGAGCTGGAGGGAGACGGACGCACAGGTACGGCTCAGGCAGCCAGCCCTCACCCGCCTCTGCTGTGGGCTTCTAAAGTCTAGACCATGTGTGCCCAGATTTCTATGTTGGCTTAATGTCTGGAAACCAAGCCATTGGATAAAATCAAACAAACCAGTCATGCACACGTTTGGTCCTGAATGTCACCAGGGTTTAGCAAGAAGCAGATTGTAGGGAGCCGAGACTTTAAATTGAAAAATGGGTCGGCATTTGTCAAGGATTAGATTGTATCTGGCATTCTCAAGCTTGCACGCCACTGACAGACAGACAGACACAAACAAACAGAACATTGACTCACACACACGCACACACAACATTTACACACACATACATACACACACACACTCATGCTTGCCTTTTTCACTCATCCAATAAGCTGATCCTTTAATTGTGGAGCGGGATCATTGAAACCATAACACAAGGAACCTTGCGCTAACATGAAGGCCAAGGGCGCCTGGAGTCGTTGCCAGGGAACGTCCAACTGGCCACGCTTCAGGCCACTGTTCCTAATCTGGTAGGGCCCTGCCGTCCAGCAAAATTACCCGGTTGCAAATCATACTGGCGCTCTCTCCCCTGTGTGCACCGAATTACACTGGAGGCAGAGCTGCCTATCCACTTTCACGTATTGGACCTGCCAGGAGGAGGAGGATAGATGAATACCGTAGTTCCTAAACAAGAAGCCATGATGTACCCGATAATACTAAAATGACTGGCTGACGGCTCAACCCGCTTGGATATAGTCAAGAGGGGAACTGTGTTTCAAGAGTGTGTATATTAGAATATAAGTGGGTTGAAGGGATGGAGGGAGGAAGTGAAGCTTGTTTAATTTTCGTCTTCTGTTTCGTGACCTCTGCCGTTGCTGTCGCTTTTCACTACAGTTGGTATGCTGGGGCCCAGGAACCTGCAGGTGTCGGACGAGTGGTACACCCGTTTCAGGGTGTCTTGGGACCCCGCGCCATCCAAGGTCAACGGCTACAAACTGGTCTACCAACCCGAAGGTACAGAGACCTGACTCCAGATCTGTCCTTTTCTTTGTATCATTCAGGGTTATTCAGCCAGATACTGTACCTCTTTCTGGAGCAGCTGTGTCGGAAACAACATAATGACGTCAAAGATCCACCGATGGTTATCAGTCCCGAAAGTTATATTTCTTTAAAAGCTCTAGGGGTACTGGAATTAAACTCAACAACCAGAGGTTTGAAACATTGTAAAGTGAAAGTACATTTATTTTAAGAAAAAACAATAAGGATTTGACTAGAGCTCCCAATTTCCAATCAACCATTTTCCTGTTAGCTTTGTTTAAGCTCCGGGCACGCACAGCGTTCTGCTTGTCAACGCGGATATTTACCTTGAGCGTTAACCGTGTTACTACCGTGCGACCGCTCTCAGGTTCCGACGAGTCCCTGGAAGTGTCTGTTGGCGACGTCACCTCCCATCAGCTGCAGAACCTGCAGCCCGGGACCACCTATGACCTGAAGGTTCTGGCCCTGTACAACAGCGGCATGAGCGGGCCTCTGCTTGGCCAAGGCACCACACGTATGTACCGAGAACAGCCGCGGGGCTTCTGGCTTCCCCCAAAGCAAAAACATTGAATATATTTATAACGACACTGAACGGCTCCAGTAATCCATTATGATAATTTACTTTCAGCGCTTGGCTATTACCATAGACCTCTATGGCCGGTGGCTTGAACATGGTATAAATGACGGGACTAAGTGTGTTATTGTATTGTTTTTGTCAGTGTACTTGAATGTGACGGACCTGACCACCTACAACGTTGGCTATGACTCGTTCTGCATCCGCTGGGCCCCCCACCGCGCCGCCACCTCCTACAGACTGGAAGTGAAGCCTTTCGACCGTAAGTCCAACGAACGCTTGTGTTTGTTTTCTTTCGCCTTTTTTTTTGGTGTTCTGGTCGCCAATAGGCGAGGGAGGTGTGACAATCTGTTTTTCGTCGCAACCCATTCGCGATCGCTCAGCCTTGAATGCAAAGAATGCAAGTCATTTTGTGTTCATACATTTGGAAGCTGAAAGGCTTGGCAGGAAGCAGAGAGGAGAGCTATAGTGCCGGGAATCTCAAACACTTTTTTTTTTTTAAGGGAAATGTTTACTGGGACTAGGGCCCAAACAGATGGAAGGAAAGAATTAAAGTGGATTCAGTTTGTCTGAGGACTGTCAAAAAACCCTAAACATTGAGACAATTATTTTGTCTTAGTCACTTTGTCTAGTACTTTCCCTCGTTGTGTTTATTTGTCTTCCCCAACACTACACCTCCCTCTCTGTCACAACTCTCGCCAATTTCCTCCCCTCTGGTGCTTGCCCCTTCATTAATGAATCCTCTTGCTCCTCCTCTCCTACTCCCCCCCCCCCCCCCCCCCCCCCCCCCCCCCCCCCCCCCCCTCACCCCCCAGCCTCCAACGGCGGAGCCCAGGTGACTACGGTGCAGGGCTCGGCGCGAGACTACTGCTTCAAGGGCCTGACACCCGATGCCCTCTACAACGCCACAGTCTACACCCAGACCACCAACATGGAGGGCCCTGGAGTCAGCGTCAAGGAGCGCACACGTAAGAGGGTCACGGACCGCGCAGAAACGTACATGAATCAGCATTGTAGGCATAATACGGGAACAGCGATACAAACAGCCAACGACACGAAAATGAAATAGATACATTAGAAATAGAATTGTGTGTATACATATCTACTGAACAATGTGTACATTCAGTATAGTAGTATATAAACAATATAAAGTAGAAATATTACACAATGAATAAGGTTGTTGTGTGTTAGTGAATTATAGTTGATTATTGATTTTTCATGCATGCCTAAAGTCTCGTTCCTATGCGATGAAGAGATGACGAAGGAAAGAATGATGGATGTGTGAGCGGCAGGCAATGTTTATTTCTTCATGGATTTATTCACTCATGTATTTTTTCTTTTTTGGACGTCAGTGGTCAGAACGACCGTGGCACCCACCGAGCCTCCCACGCCTCCTCCCCCACCCACCATCCCCTCTGCCCTGGATGGTAAGAAGACCTTTCATGCTCCTCATATCAGTCTATCATATTCTTACATGATATGGCTTCACTGTGTGCAATCAATGTACAACACTTATTTGAAGATGTGATCTCAAGTTATTCAAAACGTGACGAGTCCGTGGACAGTGTTAAGAAGCTGTTAAACAGAACTTGTTTCGAAAGCATTTTGCCTGAAGTCTGTTTGTTACATACACACCTATCAGCGTTTTAATGGCATTAAAACGGTTTCTCACCCTTTATTTGACATAATCTGTGCAGTCTGCAACGGTGCCAAGGCTGACCTGGTCTTCCTCATCGACGGCTCCTGGAGTATCGGAGACGAGAGCTTCAACAAAGTCATCCAGTTTGTCTTCAGCATGACGGGAGCCTTTGATGTCATCAGCGCCAAAGGCATGCAGGTCGGTGTGAAAACGACTTCCGCGGAGACGGATCTGATCTGTGTTTTCTGGTGTTGTTCACAACTCATATTGATCATGATAACATGCAGCTGGCTGCAGGAAATCTGGCCGCACTCTCGCAGTTTCTGTTCCCAATGAAGGCTTTGATGAAGAGCTATGTGTGTGTGCTGCGATCATGTGCCTTCTTCAGCTGAGAACCATTAGACGGAGCTCAAGTATTTCATCACTCTGCGCAGCTTTATTATCTTCTCTCCCATTTACTCCCTTTCCCTTGTACCTTAATCAATCTCAATCCAGGGTTATCTTAATAAAGAGGGGCTCATAGTTGAAGGTTCTTCAGAGCTTGAGTTTTGTGTTGCCATAAATATTTATATCTTCACCAGGGACTTTGACTAGGACAACTTCAGAATGGATTTATTTTCACTGTTGCTATTCTTAGGGTGATAAAAGACACAGACACCGATACATTTATAAACGAATGTAACCCACCCCATCCTTCTCCCTTCTCCTTTCCTGTTGTGTCAACAGGTTTCATTCGTGCAGTACAGCGACGACGCAAAGACAGAGTTCAAGCTTAACAGCTACCATGACAAGGGCATGGTGCTGTCGGCCCTTCACATGGTCCGCTACAGGGGAGGAAACACCAAGACCGGTACACTCACTCAAATACTCCTTCACCATCTGTGTTAAATAGGGTTTTAAAGAAGTCCAAAAAGAAAAGGCTCACTTTCATTGGATTGGGTGGGAGATCCAAGTGATCAGACTTCATTTGGAAAATGTTTATCGGTCTCTCAAAGTCCTGTCCACCGCCTCGTTGTTTGTGTCTCAGGAGTGGCGCTGAAGCACGTGTACGAGAAGGTGTTCAACACCGAGGGGGGCATGCGCAGGAACGTCCCCAAGGTGCTGGTGGTGGTGACGGACGGACGCTCCCAGGACGAGGTCAAGAAGGAAGCAGAGAAGCTGCAGCACTCCGGTGCGTTGACATGAGTCCCACTTTTCCTTGACTCTCTTCTTCTGCTTTTCGCCTGTATTTTGTGTGGATCGTGGGTGTTGTAAGTCGTGTGGACGGAAGGTTGCACTGAAGCTGTTTCACATTAGCACCACTCTGTTTACTTCTCTGCCTTGTCTTGATTTTTCCTCCCACCGGTCCAATGGCTGTCGAGACCCTCATGGGAAGCTGCTGCAGTGATTAGTGTAGCGATGGCTGCTCTTGGCTAAACACAACGGAAGCTTAACAATAGGCTTTGTGTTCTCTATGTGTGCGTGTGCTTTCTGTGTGTGTGTAGGCTACAGTGTGTTTGTGGTCGGGGTGGCCGACGTTGACCAGACGGAGCTCAGGAACATCGGCAGCAAGCCCAGCGAGAGGCACGTGTTTGTGGTGGACGACTTTGACGCGTTCGCAAAGATCCAGGACAACCTGATCACCTTCATCTGCGAGACAGCCACCTCCAGTAAGAACAGAGACCAGGCACCCAATCACACACACACATATAGACCAACAACTAATGAAAAGGAAACGTTTTGACATTGAAACTTTGATTTACAAACAGATTTTTCCTTTGCTGGTACAACCATGATGTGAGGCTGCAGGTGTCGTGTCGTCTGCACAAGAATAATGTCTTTCAACTTCCTCTAAAAAAAACACATTGTTTTGATTTTCCAGCTTGTCCCCTGATCTACATGAACGGCTTCACCACACCTGGTAAGTAATACCCCTTGACATCACATATGTCCTGATTTCTTTGGCAGGAGATCACAGCGCTTATTATCACAGCAATTATGGTCTTATCGTAAATTCAAAGAAAACTTCTCTAATCCAAGCTCTTGTTTTCCTAGTTACACGTATCCAGCAAATTTCTCTCTGCAATTGCCATCCAATTACATTGTCATAACATTGAAGCTTAATCACTTTCAGCACCTTGCAATGAATGCTTTTTTCTTTCATTTTTTTACATTCATGGAAAGCTAGGACGTAGCCGGGACATAAAGGGCCAACTCAGCCATTAACCGCTAAACAATGCACAGTACTGGCGGAAGGACTCCTGGGCATAATGATGGCTAATCCTCTGCTGCTGCTTTCTGTCCATTAAGGCTTTAGGATGCTGGAGGCCTTCAACATTACAGACAAGACCTTCGCAGGCATGAACGGTGTGTCCATGGAAACGGGCTCCTTCAACAGCTTCATTGCCTACAGGCTCCATAAAGACTCCTTCATTAGCCAGCCTACCAAGTAAGTGGATATGAGTGGGCTGAGGGGGGCCCCATGTGTGTGTGTGTGTGTGTGTGTGTGTGTGTGTGTGTGTGTGTGTGTGTGTGTGTGTGTGTGTGTGTTTTTTGTGTGTGTGTGTGTGTGTGTGTGTGTGTGTGTGTGTGTGTGTGTGTGTGTGTGTCTGTGTCTGTCTGTCTGTCTGTCTGTCTGTCTGTCTGTCTGTCTGTCTGTCTATGTTTAGGTGATGGAGCTGGTATGTTTAGGTGATGGAGCTGGTATGTTTAGGTGATGGAGCTGGTATGTTTAGGTGATGGAGCTGGTATGTTTAGGTGATGGAGCTGGTATGTTTAGGTGATGGAGCTGGTATGTTTAACTGAAGGAGCGGATGGTATGTTTGAGGCTCAGAGCGGGTTGCATGTAAACAATATCCTTTTTGTGTGCCGAACACATACATTTTGTCAATATTTCCATTTGGCCGGTTCATTGTCACGCATCTCTGCACGGCCCATTGGCTTCTCCCGGGCCTTTCCCCCTTTCCCATGCATCCCATAGTCCTGCCTAACCTGCAGTCATTAATCACAATGACCTGTAATCGTCCGAGGGGGCTCCCCATTGCCTTTTTGGCCCGCCTCTCTCACAGGCTGCTCCTTGCGTGTTGTTGCAGCTTGCGGAATATGAGGTGTTACGACAGAAAAAAACAACAACTGTTGGGGTCATATAATTGAAGGCTCCCAGGCCGGGGCTCCCCCCCCCCCCCTGCCCCCCCCTATGCCACATGAGTCATATTGGAAGTGAACAAAAAACAAGAACTCACGGTCCCCCATTTAAAATGGTCTCCCAGGCAATTGCTGAACTGCTCAACTATTCTACCCACCCCAGCCCCACCTCCACCCCCTCCCCCTAACCCTCCTCTAAAGCATGCCTTGTTAATTTCTCTATAATGATACGCATTTTGGTGTGTGAGCGACTTGTGTGTGTGCGTGCGTGGGCCCAGTCATCGAGCCAGTTGCACGCAAATGGAAACACATTGTGAAGGAAAAATGACGGTAAATACTTTCAGAGTGCGAGGCCAATTCTGTGGGACTTGGAGGGGAACTGCCAAGCATTCACATGGCTGTGGCCTCCACAGTGGTGCGATGGATTCCGTCTCCTGCTCTTACTTGTTGTTTGTATTCAATGGTGCTGCCTGGAGGATGTGGATTTTGACCTTTCGACCTTCACCACCGAGCAGTCTTACACAGCAGATTGTGGGCTTTTGAATATCGATCATATCGTGAGGTGATATTGCTCTAATGTCTGTGTAGCGCCAAATTATTAATACGTCACCCCCCTATTCTCTGCACATTGTGTTTTTAATCTGGTGGACTGCCAGGGGGAATTAGCCTAGGTGAAAGGAGGGAAACCAGCCTGATGGGAGACCTATACATTTGTCGTCTTTGCTTGAAAGCGCTGACGTACCGTCTCCTTCCAAGGGTTCTCCTCCCATGGCTCATGACGGATGCATTTATTTTTAACCTCCTCCCAGGGAGATCCACCCAGAAGGTCTTCCCCCAGCCTACACCATCATCCTGCTCTTCCGCCTGCTCCCTGACACGCCCACGGAAGCCTTTGATATCTGGCAGATCGCCGACCGCAACAACAACCCGGAGGTCGGGGTCACCGTTAACCGTGAGTCCTCAACCTCCCGCCCTCCTTCCCTCTATCCTCCCCTCTTCACACTCCGAAGATGGGGAAAACAGCTGTCGTCCACCACATAGCCACACATCTGTTATCTTTTAAGGCCTTGGTTTCCTTTTTTTTCACCCCCGGAGTCCATCTATGGACCGTTCTTGCCACTGCTGTGTGGACTAGACACGGTATATCTGATATTAATTTGGTTGAATGATTGGATTATCCAAATAACCTGGAGGGGGGTCACTTTGTGAACGCAAGACACATATGCTCATACTACAGTACCGCTTCTCGCGGCCAAACCCTCATATGGGTTTGATCTCTTCTCGCCATGGGCGTTGTGCGCAAGCTACACTGTAAACGCTGGAATGGCGTTCATCAAAGACTTCCCTCTCTGTGTTTCCAGCCTCCAGCAAAACCATCACCTTCTACAACAAGGACACCCGCGGGGAGATCCAGAAAACTGTGTTTAACGACCCCAAAGTCAAGGAAGTTTTCCACGGCAGCTTCCACAAGGTAACGTCCCTCGGTAGAAAACCACCCATCCAATACGGTGGTTGCCTTATCTCATGCTATGCTTTCGATCCTCATTGAGTGGTGCTCCTTATGTTGTCATGGAGCATGTGGATGACTCATGGTATGGCCTCTCAGTGTCTCCGCTGGCTCATTACCTTTGGTCAAAGTACCTTTTCAAGCTAAAGGTATTGCAGCCACGCGGCGGTGGCGGCGCCAAGGCCGTCGTTTAAAGAGATCCGGTTACCTCCACACATAAAGAAAACAAAAGACAAACGGCGCTATTCATCTTACACTGGTAGAGGCCCAGTCAAGTGTGAGGCTGTTTTACTCTTTCTATTTGGCATTACATGTTGTTGAGTTAGCAAGCCACGGGCGGTTACTGTGATGGATAGGCTGAAGAGGCCATTACTATGCGGACGGAGAGGTTAAAGAGAGGATCTAGTGACACTGGTGACCTCGGCACATTGCGCACAACTTTTACTGTTACTGTTAGCCTCAGTGAGTTCCCGCCGCTCGTGATTGGATGCTGTCTAGTGGAGGCTAACCCCAAACAGCTCCTAATCAGTCTGCAGCAGTGGTCAGAGCCGAGTAGGATCAGCTTTTGTTTGTATGGCCTCTGTAATGACGGACTGAGCCCTTGGAGAACCTGCGTGTTGGCGAGGAAGGAGTGATTTAAATTATGCTGTCTAGGGATTACTCTCTGGAGCCTTCCCTGGAATGTTTCATTCCAGGGAGGCTACAGACGGTGTTTCCTTCATCTAATTGATTTTTGACCTCAGATACAAACAGACACAACATTAGCATTCACTCGAGCGGCTTAAAGCGCAAGGCCACTCCATTGGCTGGAAAATGAGACTTGAATATTGAACGGAGGTGTGTCAAACTGTCTAGCCATTGTTGTTGTTTTTTTCGGAATTTAATTCATGTCAGTTCACATGAGGTTCTCATTTTTGAGCGCCGCAATACCAAAGACTCCGGTTTAGAATACAATTCCTATGTATGCTACGCTATCATTAGTTGAATTTCAACAGGGATATCAAGTGTTTCCAAAGTGCACACAAAAGACAAAACAATGGAAACTCACTTAGCTCAAACTCGAAAATGAATCAATGAATTGATCAACTAACCACTGTTTTGGCCCTAGTGCTGTGGGCAGAAAACCGGCATAGGTTAGCATAGGTATTTATTTTCCTCCTGCTTACCTGGAATGGCTTAAGAGGAGAGATATGTAAGCAAGAGCTTTCATATCCATGCTCTGGTTTCTCCAGAGCATTTCCAACTGCATTTGATGTCCTTCCAAGAAGGAGCAATATGCCTCCAAAATTTAACAAACAATAGGTCCTACTCATTTCTCTTTTTTCTAAAGATCTAAGCAAGGTATCCTCAGTGAACCTCCTCTCTCTTGCACCTGAACGCAGTCTTCCAAATCCTGCTATTAAAGTCAATCAAACTTGATGAAAGAATAAATGTGCATATTGCTTTAATAATGCCGGTGGACTGACAGGGGATAATTGTGATGTAGCTTAGAAGCCCATAATAAATGAACCATGTGAATGAAATAGGATAGTTGAAAAACGTTGGGTCAGGGCTACTTGTCAACCGCCAAAATTATATTAACTGCTGTACTGTTTGTGTGTGTGTGTGTGCGTGTGTGCTTGCATGTTTCTCTGTGGCCCTGCTGGTGCCTGCTGTCTGAATGTACCCTGGGTGGCTAGCTTGTGGTAGCTGTAGCTGTTGTTCCATGTGTGAGCCCGTCTGCAGCGGTCTACCTACCTGCTTATTTGCTGGTCTGCTGAGTGAGTTCTGCCAGCCACTAGACCCGGCTGCTACGCTACATGTTTTAAATTGATGTTTTTAAGTGGTTTCCCAATGCTCGGGCCATGAAAGCTAGACGCTGTGTGTGCTGAAACTGCGCTTGACCAAATAACAGTGTTGCTGTTCATTTCAGCTTGGATGAACGAGCAGTCAACGAGATTATAATGACCAAACATGTCGTTTTTGGAAGCAGACCAACAAGCATTAGGTGTTTATAGTGTATAGTTACTGACCGTTTCAGTAAACATAATACATCAGATGATTGAGCAGGCAGCAACCATGCCAGTAGGTTGGTAGAGGTTTAATAGTTTTGAGAAACACTTTCAGAATCCGTCACTTAAAGGGGGTTTAAAGTGCTGATACAGTGTACTCTTACCTCACATAAAGGCAACCCTTATTTTGTTTTGTGCATTTTAACAAT
The DNA here is from genome assembly GCF_902167405.1 of Gadus morhua. NCBI lineage: Eukaryota > Metazoa > Chordata > Actinopteri > Gadiformes > Gadidae > Gadus > Gadus morhua. The sequence goes on from NC_044052.1 coordinate 7,622,878, forward strand.
TTAGACGGTAGATTAATCAGAGAAGGAAGTCTTTAAGGTTTCTAATATACGTGCTGCAACATCATTTAGCCTACACGGTTTTCCACTGGGAGATCAACCATTTAGTCTCATAGTAAAAGCGTACAGAACATCACAGTGTGCCTTATCTGGAAGCTTCTGCTACGGAAAAGCAATTTTGTAGCTCTAAGTTGCCAGTGGTGCTGATGTTGAATCTGCACTCTCAGATTTTTGCTTCGATAAGGAGTACAGGCTCCCTGCTGTTGCTTGTGACATTGAAAAGGGTGTTAAACTGTTCAGTAAGTTCAAACGCCAAACGGAGAGCCATGTCAATTTTGCCTTATTAAAGAAAGTACAGACGGGATCCGACTTTCCTTTCTGGGACTGGATTTGGGTTGGCCAGGGGACCAATAGAGGAAGAGGGGAGGTTGGACTGGATCGGCCTCATAGCCACAGCGCTTTAAAGACACTGGCTCTCAGGAACCTTCATAAACCTCATGGAAAGGTTGCCAGGCGCTGTTCTGACTGCACTCTTTGTATTCTTCGGTTCTTCTCGGTGAAGACAGAATATCTTGTATGATGTATTCCGCTCAAGAATTATCTTTCATGTGACCGGGCCAAGTTCAGTTAATGACACAAGGAGCCACACCAGAAGCGGAGGAAACTCTATATAATGTGGCTCTAACCATAGATAATGCTGGTGAGCATGTGCTGCCCACCAGAAGATGGTCTTGGGAAAACAGTGTTGCCCTCCCAGATCGGACATGGGAACTTACGCACGAGAATAATTACCTGTGGGTTTTTCTTACAATCCCCAAACGGTTTCATTATATGCCCGTTTTTGCAATCAAATTCTCATCTATTTAATCAAAACTTGGTCTCAGTTGCATCTTGAAAGGAGACCCCAAACCGCTGGCCGGCTGGTCAATGGATGAATGCCTTAAAATACGATCTGACAGCTATCAAGGTCTGACACAAACACTTTGAAATATTACATCATATATAATGGCTTTGAGGGAAGAAATCATTACACAATTGTACATCCTATCTATTTCTATGTATCGACAGGACAAACATTTACCAATAATATCGTGGATGCAGGATAATATAGCTCAACATTCCTCTCAGAGTCAATGGTCCACCGTAAACCATGAACACTATTTTCCATGGACATTAAGTGCTGTAACTGGACATAATGTTTACGCTTTGGTCAGTGAGGTAATCTGTAAGCAAACATTATCCGGATGCTAATGTTTCATGTAGAGTTGTTTTCGTATGCCAGTGCATGGTGGGGTAAGCAGCCACCTCTGCTGCTGTGGTCACCAGCTAGTCAGTTCTGCTGCCAGGGAAGCCAACAGTCGTTTTGTGATTGATTGCCAAGAACGAGGCCCCCAGTCTGTGGTGGGTATGGCTTTGTAGCGAGAAAACGTTGCTTGCTTTTCCTGACAGAAAGAAGCTTGTCAGATGATTCAGGGAGGGAAAATGTGCAGTCGCGTAAGGAAAGTTTTTAAAGTGCTGCACTTTTGATGGCGCACCACAAATATGATTTCAAGATGTCGGCCATGGTTTCCTGGACAGGAACTCTCATGTTCTGGCTTCTTGTCATATTTTAACGTAATTGTGGAATTACCACTCATATCTCCATCAGTATAATTACAAGTGGTGATTTCAGACAAAAATAAAATGTCTGTTTTCCCACATTCGACAAAAGCCGTTCCTTAGATCTACCGTCACCCACAATTTTGTCACTTCTGCCACTGCAAGACCACATTTTCAACAGTGGTTCTGTTGGTTTTCTGGTATCTAGACGCCACATTTCCCATATGTAGTCCATCAGTGGAAGACAGTTAGTGAGGCTTCGCGTGTCAAAGAGAACTCCAAAATATATTGCAATGCCTTTGCTATTTGCTGTCAAGATTTTAGAAATCGTCTCCCCTTACACTTGTTGAGCCAGTCACCAAAATGATGAAAACCTAACAGTGAAGAGTAAATAATACTGACAATGTTAACAGATGCCATCATTATCTCGAAAGGTGTCTGCACGCATCTTCAATACAGTCTTCTTTGAGTTCCATAAAACCATCATCTGCTCTTAAGGTTACCCGTGCCTCTTCCAAATTGCAATAGATGCCATGACTTAAAACTTTTTTTTCCCCTAAGCATCCATTGCCAAGCATCCATATTCTAGGAAAATTGGCAGTAGTGGGGTATTACAGGGATTACAATGTATTGTCCAGTAACCCTCCACCACTACCACCACCTCCCCCTACTTCCCTTCCCTCTCTCACAGCTGCACATCAGCATCTCCCCCGAGAAGGTCAAGCTGAACGTGGACTGTCAGGAGGTGGCAGAGAAACCCATCAAGGCGGCCAACAACATCACGCTGGAGGGCTACGAAGTGCTCGGCAAGATGAGCAAGTCTGGGGGGGGAAAGAAGCAATCGGCAACAGTAAGTGTGTGGGTGTGTGTGTGTGTGTGCGTGTGTGTGTGTGCTCCTGTGTTGGGGCTGAAAACAATCCCAAAAAGTGCAACCCGATCTCAAAGTATAACGATATACAGAACATTACACCAAATGGTATGCGTTCAAGAAACCCATACCAAAGCCATCTTGTATGTTTAAAGACTCGTGCGGAATACCATTCAGCCCTTTAAATAGAACTCATACTTAACCCTTCTGGGCTTTTAAAGAGAACCCGGGGCGGCAGTTGTCTCAGGCGTGAGTACAAATGTTGATCAGCAACCCACAGTCTCTCTTCAAGAGATGAAAGGCTGCCTCCCTCCTCTCATCTCTCTGAGAGGTCCCCTTCTGTTCTTCCTCTTCTTCGTATTGTAAATGTGTCCTGTCAGTCGCGAATGGAGGCTATTTGTGACACCTCTTCCTCTTTGTTGTGCAGTTCCAACTCCAGATGTTCGATATTGTGTGCAGCCTGAGCTGGACGACCCGAGACAAGTGCTGTGATCTGCCCGCCACGGTGAGCTGCAGAGTCTGCTGGAGATTCCCTTTTCTTGTTGTGTTTTTCATAACTGTATCTCCTAATCCCCCCTGCAATACTTACAACAGCCTAGCATGCCCTGTGTCTTTAATAACTGTCGAAAACGTATCTTTACGTTTTGGAAAGCCCATATTTTGGCCAGATCTTTCTTTTGCACATATTGAATCCATTTGAGTGATTATTCCTGGATATTTTTAAATAATCAAACTAATGTATTGCTTTTGGGGTTTTTCAGTTGCAGTTCCGAACCACAAAATTATTCCCCAACACAGGAACTATTCTCTCCTCTTACCCAAGCATTCATAACTTTTGGTGAAGTTATTTTTGGATGAGTATACATGATGATGATTTGCAGAATTCATCAACCAATTACAGGGTAGAAAAGGGGCTGCTAATTAAGCAGAACTACTCCATCAGAACACATAGATACAATTGTGCCTATTGATCGCAGGGCAGAGAGCAAATCATTTCCTTCATTTGCTATTTAATGTTAAATGCCGGATACAGAGTGTAGTTAGCTAATTTGTACTCATTTTTGTACAATTTGGATCCACATGTAATGCCTTATGTAATTACTGCCTTGTATTATTGCTTATCCCAGGGGGTCAATTCCAAAAATAAGTAGTAATAACATTTTTCTGCTTCCAGTTACACTTTAGTTTAAGACCAATTGTGGAACTCAAGCAGCCACATAAACACACATACTCTCTGCATTGTGCTCATTGAGTTTTTTCAACTTTTTAATACATCCTGTATAAACATATAGCTCTTACACATGGACATACAGTGTGTACTCTGCATGTTTTCTTACCTCCCCGTAGAGTTGCAAACCAGACTTGACCTCACCCATCAAAGAAGTTCTCAGCAGGGTACATTCATGACCCTTCTGAGGCGTCTTCTACGTCTACATGGAGTTCTTGTTTATGACCTGTGTGTTTATGTGTGTGTGTGTGTGTGTGCGTGTGTGTGTGCGTGTGTGTGTGTTTCCCTGTCATCCTTCCGCCGCAGAGAGAAGAGGCCAAGTGTCCGGCCCTTCCCCACTCCTGCACATGTACCCAGGACAGCATCGGCCCCCAGGGCCCCTCAGGCCCTTCGGTAAAGACATTACCACCCGCTCCTTCCCTCCACCAACTGTCACATCCGATCCGACTCTCTTCAACCCCCCAACCCACCTCCCTTCCCCCTTCCCCCACCCCACACTTATGTCAGTCTGCGCTCCCCGAATTGTCGGTCTTTTTATGTGTTTGTTGTCTTTGGTTGTGGTGGAGGTAGATGATGAGGTTAATGATGATGATAATACCATACCCGTCCCCGTTTGTGATGGCCTGCCCAGACAGACAGAGCCACCGCCACTGCTGCAGCAGCAGCTACAGCAGGGCTTCTCCTGTTTTTAGTAGCCCTGCACGGCTGCTGCAGCGCCTAAGCATTAAGAGCAGGGTGCACGGAGGAAGTCCCTGGTGTTGAGGATTAGGGACGGCGGTGGAGCGCCGCAGAGAGATGTGGGCGCCGGGGAGAAGTGTCAAGAGATAAATGCAGGTTGGGGTGGGGTGGGGGTGGGGCGGGGCTGGAGAAGCACAGGGGGAATAAGAGAGTCGACGCGTGCAACAAGGCTGAGGTCGGGTTAGGAAGGCCGTCACTTGGTTCTGCTGGAAAGCCTCTGGAATCTGCCCACTGCTGTTGCTCTACTTGATGTGTTATGCTCCTTGGAGCTGACCCTGTTGTTGTTGTTTCTCTTTCCAGGGGAGCCCCGGTACCAAGGGGCCGAGAGGAGAGAGAGGAGACAGCGGCCCTGCTGTGAGTTAAGACGTCAAGTCGATCCTTGACGCATTTTTGTTGAGAGCGTGCCCTCTGAATACTCAGAGGGCATTATCGTTTTTGGAATTCACTTTATTGTATGAATCAGTTGGATCCCACTTTGCATTACCAGGCACGACACACATATGCAAACAATAACAAGAGTAACTTCAACCTCCTTATCCCGCTACGACCGAAGTACTGTAGGATGGATCCCAGTGTACATTACATCCACACAAACTATTTTCCCTATTGAACACATCTTTACATTCTTGATGAGAAGCTGCTGATTTTTTAGGCTGCAGGATGCATTTTTTCCACCCTTGCTTATTGTGTGTACCTAGGCTGTTCATAGTTGATTGTGAATCCCTGCGGGGTGATGCAAAGCAGCAGTATACTATACAATAAATATACTCAGTCTCACGGTGTGCCTGGTCTGTGTCTCAGGGTGGATTCGGCCCCCGTGGTGAAGCAGGACCCGCCGGCCCCCTTGGCCCACCAGGCCCACAAGGCCCCAACGGCCTCTCTCTTCCTGGGGAACCCGTAAGTCACGTTGGCCCCTGAAACTCTCAGCCAGCTACACATTATATACTTCACACACAGTTGGATTCACCATAGGTCTGTGTCCCCGCCGGTCCTTGGAATTCAAGAATATGTATGTTGGCCAGCTGCCAGACTTATCTGATATGTGGTCCTACTTTCAAAGGAATTTTACAGAACGATAGGGGGAGTCTCTCTCACCACTCACTTACCACATCTGTATTATAAAGGTTGTCTAATAGGGTATCAGTGGGATTTAGAAGCACTTAATAATAAACACATTCAGTTCCTCGAAAGTTGGACCTCACTTTCTCCTCTCCTCTACACTCATATTTCTACATTATATTTTACATTCATTTGTAGAGAAGAAAAACTGGTTACACTTGACAATAAGGGTACATTAATTAGCCGATGAGAAGCATTAACCAAAAACACTCCAAGCGAGTTCCAAGTTGAGTTTCTGCTGGTCGTTCTCAGAAAGAACTTGCTTCACCTCTCCCTCATCGTTCATTCATCCAATCCTCTCCATCCTCTTCTCCTCCACAGGGTCGCCAAGGACCAAAGGGAGACTCCGGAGACCCAGGCCAGCCTGGCCGTCAAGTGAGTACACATCTCCCCCTCTTCCTCTCCTTCTCCTCCCTCTTTTTCCACTTTCCGAACTAGCATGGCTGCATTCAGCAGGAAAAGGAAGATTAACGGCGGGGATGATCAGTACTGGAACCAGGAGTCAGTAGTCTGCTCGGCAAGGGTTGAAACCACCCCTCCGAGTGGGAGGTCGAAGCCATGCCATCCCCTGGGGGGGGTGTGGTGGGTGTGGGGGTGGGTGGAGGGGAGGACCGGATGCTCCAAATCAACCCACTGATTGACACGGGATGGAAGCCCAGAGAAGACTACGGAACATTGAATCCCGGTACCAATGGGAAGCAAGGGATGGAAAAAAAGAAAGAAAAAAAAACTCTGCAACTTCCATTCCTCCTACTGGGCACGGATTAAGATCTTTTAGCAGCATTTTGAAGAGTCGCAGCAGTTGCTCGATTTGAATCCACCCGTCTATTAGCGCAGATGTCGCCCTGAGCATTTTGGATGAACAGTGAAGAAGTCTGCGAAGAGTCGGGCTAATAAACTGGATTACCATAAGCTGGAGGGGTTCATCAAGAGTCTTTACGGATATCCGGACCCCATCAGTACTACCAAGGCCAACCTGTCTACATCATTTATTCAGGAAGATACCAAGAGTTTTATTTTTTCCACTTCTTTTTTTAGCCCAAATTACATCGTTCTTTTTGGCCCTCACAGATCCCTATGATATCAGCGGGTCAGTGTTGACCAGGCTGGCGGGTTATGGTCCACTTTTGAAGTACCAGTGATTGAAGCCAAATCCCACCGTTTACAACCATTGGTTGTCTTGGCCTCAGAAGGAAGGAAGGAAATGATGGCGTAGGGAACCAGGAGTCATTCGATGAACATTAGAGAAGAATAACGTCATGTATTTATCTTTCTATAACTGCAACTCAGTAATACCATGTAATTACTTCACATAACTATGGAAGTCAATTGAAGAAATTCCAAAAGGAATACAACAAGCATGTTCATTAAAGCGAGAGTTGACACGGCCTCAGTCATTCGATTGAAGGCTTGCTATGGCAACCCACATTGAGGTGGGCATTGTAGTCAAACAGCAAAGAGGTTGCATCTGTCAAGCAGAGGGAATGCCAAGGAGCCAAGTTCTCCTGCTGAAACAGAGACATTCCATCAAAAAAGTGTTTAGATGTGCCATTCCTGCTCATTTGCACTCGATTGAGTGTGTTTCTTCTTTTTTTTTCCCAGGGTTCTTCTGGTCCTTCTGGTCCCATGGGCCCCGTCGGACAAGCCGGAGGCCGGGTAAGATCCAACCCGATATTACACCCAGGGTAGGAACTCCGTGGAGCTTTTTCTTTTATTTTCGGGAAAAGCACTCAAGTGAATGTGACATTTTGATGAAACACATGTCGGAGCCCACTCTGCGCTGCGTGTTGAGATAACACGTAGCCGTCTCGCTACATCTTAACTCCAAGTAACCGCCAAGAGGGCGGGGACTCCCTGCTGTTGTGAGATCCCATGCAAGTCACTCACTATTCAAAGGCCTTTTCACAGTGGAGGTATTCAAACAAATCTGAGAGGAATAGAGGAATATAGGCTCGCTGGGCTGATGTATGGGCCAAACAAAAGGCTGACTGCCTTTCTACGCCATTGTGTGATTGTATGATATTATTTCTACTCAGGGACCACCAGGAAAGGAGGGATCATCTGGACCCAGAGGCCCACAAGGCCCCATGGTGAGTGTGTGTGTGTGTGTGTGTGTGTGTGTGTGTGTGTGTGTGTGTGTGTGTGTGTGTGTGTGTGTGTGTGTGTGTGTGTGTGTGTGTGTGTGTATGTGCTTGTGTGGGCATGTCTGTGAGTGTTGTTTTTTGTCTGTCTCGTTGTCTTGCACCCCTATGAAGAGGTAAACACCGACCCCGGAGTGTTGTTTATGTTTGGTTATACTTTTAGACGATAATTCTCTCTCAGTGTGTCTCTGGGGACTCCCGTCCCGTCGCCTCACTGTTATGAGAAGGAAACGTGCATCTGGTTTGCCCTCTCTCTCTCTCTCCTTGTGGTTAATCAAGCAGTCATGCCAGCGTGCCAGTGTTGCGTTCACATGGAGCTCACGGTGGCTGCCCAGCCCCCAGGGCCCTTTACAGGCTCGCCTGTCTGCTTCCTATCCACACTGCTGGCCCTGTTTCCATCTCCTCCTCCTCCTCCTCCTCCTCCTTATCATCCTCCTCCTCTTCATCCACCACATTCTCCTTCTCTTCTTCCTCAACCTCCTCATCCTTCTCTTCCTCGTCATCCTCTCCTTCCTCCTCCTCCACGATCCCCTCGCCCTCTTCATCTACCTTCTCCTCCTCATCCTCCTCTTCACCCACCTCCTATTCCAACTCCTTCTCCACCTATTCATCTCATTCCTCCTCTTCTTCCTTATCATTCTCCTCCTCCTCCTCTACCTCTTCATCATATTCCTCCTCTTCCTTATCATTCTCCTCCTCCTCCTCCTCCTCTACCTCTTCATCATATTCGTCCTCTTCCTTATCCTTCTCCTCCTCCTCTACCTCTTCATCATATTCCTCCTCTTCCTTATCATTCTCCTCCTCCTCCCCCTGTCCTCTTCATCCTCCTCCACCTCCCCCTGCTTCTTGTCCCGCTCCACTGCCTCCTCTCCTCCTCCTCCCTAATGCCTCTTGGCACCACGTAGCGGTGGACCTCCCTAAAGCACATGTTGAGGCACCCTCCCATCTCGACCTATAGCTTCTTAGAATCGTAGCACTTAATTGGGACCAGCAGTCTGGAGCTGCTGCTGCTGCTGCTGTGGCTGGCTTCACCTCAGCCATGGCACTGGGTGAATTATTAACTCTTTCTCCTTGTTATTGTTTTTTCTCCTGGCAGGGAAATCCTGGAAATCAAGGAGTGCAGGGAGTTTCAGGGAAGCCAGGAAAACAGGGAGACACAGGAAACCCAGTATGTACATCTATAAATTTGATTGGACAAGGAACTGGACTTGTAATAAATGACATAAATTCATTGGGAAAGGGTTAAAGGATGATGATGATGATGATGATGATGATGATGATGATGATGATGATGATGATGAGAACATTTATGAATGATTAAAAAAGAAGGTTAAATGTAGTTTATTTGTTCATTTGATTTCTTCCTCCAATACATGCAAAATGAACATGTCTTTATACCATTTCTTCATATCTCGTTTCTCTTCTACAGGGATCCGCTGGCATTAAAGGAGAAAAGGGAGACAGGGTACGTACCACGTTTGTCATTTCAGATCTATAGAATTATATTTGAATGACCCAGGGAGTGAACTGTATCATCTAAAAGTATTGGCCCTTCACTCTGCCCTCTAGGGAGACTTTGCATCCCAAAACATGATGCGCTCCATCGCCAGACAAGTCTGTGAACAGCTCGTCAACAGTAAGTAAAGGTTCCAGTCATCTGTATCTGCACCTAGAATGGGCAAAAAGTCAATCTGAAGACATTGGACACACACTGACCCCCCTCACCTTGTGTGCGACTCGTTGCAGGCCAGATGAGCAGAATCAACCAGATGCTCAACCAGATCCCGTCCGGTTACCGTAGCAGCTCGTCCGGCCCACCCGGCCCTGCCGGCCCTCCCGGAAATGAGGGTTCTCGCGGAGAGCCCGGACAGACAGGCCGACCCGGGTTCCCTGGAACACCAGGTCTACCCGGAAACAACGGAGAACCAGGTCCGGTCCATATATTTCTGCTGGGGAAATGTCTTGGGGAGGAACTGCTGCACCTGATGCTGCTGTGACTTCAATGGCCAGAGTGCATGCCACCACTTGATTACCAAACATGATTATTTTAGTCCTAAGACCCTTTTTGATCAAGCATGGCTGAAGTATTTCATTGAATCGGATGCTTCATGTTGTCGAGCTTGAGGCTAGGATGAACTCTCTTCTTGTTTTACAGTTGCTTTTGTCAATGGCTGCCTGTTAAATTTCAGCATATTAGCCGATGGGTAATTTCGCTGAGCTTAGCCCTGGCTTAAGTTCGGCTAACAGGCCCATCTGTGACTGATCTCCATGTGTACGGCTGAACCATGCAGGTTTGGCAGGAGAGAAGGGAGAGAGAGGAAACCCAGGCACAGGCACCAGAGGACAAAGAGGAGGAAATGGACCACCAGGTAAGACCCAGACCCTGTTCCTTCTCAGTCAGCTTCAGGCCTTCAAACACCTTCTCCATGGAGAGAGACAACTGGCGCCAGGAGCCCAGTCTATTGGAGGGAGTTGATCTTTTTATTTTTTTTTAATCATTCCCGAATTGAACGGCAGAAACGTTTGACAAACTCGCAGCGGTGACCCTCTGTGACACTGCGTATCCCTCGTAGACCAATTAAAAAGAATGGCTGAGGTTAACAACCAGCGAAGATTTACATACATGTGGCTCAATGCGCCCGCTTTGGGCAGCTGGGGGACATAAATTACGTGGGGGGAACCTCAAAACGTATTCCGAGTCTTAGTTCTCCTTTTTCAAAGAATTTATGTGCAGTGAGTTTCTGTAAGGGGTCCACACGCCATTAACACATGCTGGACCGCTGGAAGGTCTTCATCAACAGATGGTGGTACTCAGGACATAGCAACGACATTGTAAACACATCGCCCGAGCTGTTAGGGATATTTATGTTGCTGTAAGACACTACCACATTGGCTTTTGGTGGTGCTGCATTACTATAATTAGAGGAGTCTCTGGATATCGGTCTTGTCCGTCCGTGGATTTTCTCGACAACCGTTCATCCCATCGACTTCACACTTGATCGGGGCACTGCCGAGGACCTGAGAAAGTGCCGTGTCGAGTGTGAGATGGTTCGGATCAGCGGTTCTCCAAAGAGCTGCAAGCACAAACACGGCAGCCAAGCAATCGGCCCGTACCGAGCATGCACGTTTCGACTTGTTGCACGAGTTAATACTAATTATGTCTTGTCGAATGAAGCCAAACAGCTCAGAGTACGGCATATCCCAGCTGGGTGGGTGGATAAGTTTAACGCACCAGGAAACGGCTGAGAGTCTCCTCTCTGGACGGGAGCGGAGGAGCACTAGGGTCACTTCAGCGCCGTGCGTTGGCCTCCCATGTGCGTTTGAGTGCGAACGCCAAAGAAACAGAAAAAGAAGAGGGAGAGAATGGGATGGCCGCACAATGAGCTTTCTTTAGGGGCTTCCTACACAACACATGGGCTCACTTAGGGAGTAGGAGAGAGCGAGGGAGAGGGTTGGAGGGGGAGAGAAAGAGGGGGAAAATTCCACAGAGGGTTTTCCTGCGTCTAGACAGACGGGGCCAGGGGCAACTCCACAGAACCAACTCCACAGACTACTTGTCCTTCACATTTTCATTTTTTTTGCGTCGTTCTTTTTTCTGGTCAAGCTTTTCCCTAGGGCCGTCTAAACATTTAAATTACATCGCTGCAAAAACCAATGTTACCCATACCCTTTCCAATGGAGGTTATCCCCCATGACGTCACTCTTTGCTTTTCAACTGCTCGGCATGAGAGGCTCCAACTTTATCTTTCCCTCCTCTTTAACCTAAACCCCCCCTCTACTCACCGTCTCCCTCCCCCACCTCCTCCAGGGCCCCCAGGGGAGTCCAGGACAGGACCCCCAGGGCCCAGCGGCACTGCCGGGCCTCGCGGCCCACCCGGTCGCCAGGGTGCCTCCGGAGTGAGGGGCCCGCCTGGCCCCCCTGGCTACTGCGACTCCTCCCAGTGCGTGGGGATCCCCTACAACGGACAAGGATACACAGGTACGGCCGGCAGCACCCTATAGGTGCCCCTGCATGGAACTGTTGTCAAACCAACCACGAAATGACGCATGCTCAGTAGAATTGCCTCTTTCGATTACTAAATGATGCTTTAGATAATGTACGGAGCTCGGGCTAGGGCGCTTCATGAGAATTGGAAGACGGATACAAATTTTGATTGGAAGGCAAAGTGCTCTGTTCCGCTCCTGCATTATATAAAGCTGTGATAGTGGCATGCGTAGTTTTGACTGACAAAGAATGAAAAAGACCTTGTTTCCACAGTCAACCACTCACTTCCTTTTCTGACCTATTTTCAGGTGCATAGTAAACTATCTAAGCCTCCCGCGCTGCTTTCACTTTGACGTCCTGTTTCCGAGACGCGCCACCGACACTCTCTAAAGAGGGGGGGGCGTGTGAGGATAACAATTCACCACGGACATGATTACACAAAACCAAAAACAAACCGACAACATAACAAAACAAACAAAACCGGTAGAAAAGGTCAAAGGAATGGACTGGCACTAACATCTCCTCACAGCGGCAGGCCACCGTGATGGCGCTGTGTATGCATCTTGAGAAACAACAACCACACATGGTGCGCAGGAAAGGAATATCTCTCCGCAAAGGAAGGAGGCATGTACCCAAAAAAACCAAACCAAAAGCGACCGTAACCAACACCTACTAACACCAAGGAGGTTAACAAACAGAGAAAAGTGTTTGACGAGCAAATGCAGAGCAAATGACGACTGTAAATAAAACCGATTCTTGTTTTGTTCTGTTTGCCTTGTAAATGATTTATGAACCGAAAAAACGTTTGCCGTTTAAGAGATCATGTTAACATTGATGCTTGTGCCTTATAACACCCACCTCTGCTTACTTAACTGCCAGCATAACCTCTGTTGAAGATGCCATTGGGGCCATTTTGTTCTGTTATTTCATCTGGTGCTCTGATCAGGACTGTAGCATGGATCATTTGTACATTTAATCATCACATATTTTTTGTTTACTTCATGTGTATGTGTCTGTATGTTCTCCGAATACACGTTAAAAGTGAATGTGTGCTGTCCTGCCATTTCCATATCGATTTTAAGTTTTACATTTTTATTTTGTGGTTGTTTGTTTATTTTAAGCTTATTTTTACTTAAAGGTACGTCATTATGAGAATGCCTAAGAGGGTGTTATTATTATAGAGCGTCATCACATTTTGCAGTAGTTTCTTCGCAATGTTTCGTTAAATGCGTGTATTTATCATAACAGATTTGAAAGGAGCAAAGGACCTCTTTCTGAGTGTCCCCTCCACAGAGTAGCCAGCCGGACAGTAATTTGACAGTGGGCATTTTTGATAAAGTCCATAGCAAAGTGCAATACGATTAGGTCTGTGCATGTGAAGGTTGTACAATGAACGCTTTTTTTTTCTTTTTCTGGGGATTATTGATTTGTTGATTGATTGTTTTTGGGCCAATCCAATTCATGCCTTTTTCCAGCCAACCACTACGAGCCTGAACCTGCGGTAGTGTCAATACCTGTGGAGCAGGAAGAAGATTATGATTCAGAACTATCACCTGGAAACCAACGAAGAAAAAGGTCACTACCCAGGGACGTAGTATAGTCTCCATAACAGACACACTAACACACACACACGCACACAAACACACACATATGCACACACAGATCTAAAAAAAAAAGTGTTCTGTTGAAGGAATAGCCCATAATTATTTCTGCAGTTTTATTCAGTCAAACGAAATGTACAGGTTACATGGCCTTGGCTTTATCACACATGTTTGTCAACGTGAGGAAGGTTAGATGAGTACAAAATAAGATGTTTTGATTTGCAAACCTGTGTGTTTGGTTTTACTTTAAGTGTCTCGCTTGTTATATAAGAGCATCAAATGTTCAATGGAGTCCAACATGTAATGCCCTATACTTGCCTAAAATAAATTAAGAATACGTTTGCTCATTTACAATTTAAAACTAGTCAGATGATGCGTATTAAGAACATTCGATATTAACATATTTTTTGTTTGTCAAAATCAGAAAGGTGTTTCTATATGTTTTCTGTTTTCTGTCCCCTTCGATCTTCATTTTAGTACACCCTACCATAAATTGTTAATTGTGGCTTTTTATAAGTCAATGTTTATCAGATTTTTTCTTTTTTTTGTTACCAAAGGTGGAATTGCATGTGTGTGTTGTATATTTAGTGAGGATTACCAAATCAGAATATAGTTGTAGTTTTTGCACCAATGCAGTTGTATTTGCTTGCAAGGCTATGGATATAGAATTGCTTTTCTCACATTTTTACTGCACATGTGTGAATTCCACAACCTTATTTTCTTATTTATTTCTGAAACAGAAGAGGCATTTTTCAATAAAACTACTGAAAATGTAGAACAATCCTCATGTAATTTATTGACCATTTTCACTTGATTATTTGATCAAAGCATTAGGCAAATTACATATATTACTAAAGCATTGCCATTCAGTTGGTAATTATTGTAGTTTCTAATGATAAACCCTTTATGATTAAAGGGTTAAAGCATCATCATTTCTCAATTAAACACGTGAGAGTACAAATTTTACCAAAGCCCTTTCATCTTGGTTGACTGACTCCCATACTTGCCAAGGCCCGGCTTTGAAAAACTTTACTGGTCTATTAAAACAATTCCCACCAACAATAGTGTGTGTGATATAAATACACCACTGCAGAGATTAGACCAAACGATCGGAAACTTTCTAAACTGGAAAGAAATAAGACCAAAATGCACCACAACAATCAACTTTTTCATGTTGTACTTAAAAGCAGCTGTTGTACGCTCACCTTATCAGACAGTAAATGATCACACACCGGTTTCCATAAGGAAAGTCGCAATTACCTTTGATCTATCTCTGGCAACGGAAAACACAGTGATCTAAGACGTCCACACTCAAAACCAAGAGAACACACAACAAGTGAGAAGCTGGCCAGACTTGGAAACGTATGAAGTAACGGTGCTGCTCAGGTCACTTCCTTTCAATTATAAAAATGTTGTCTCCGTGGGGGCCTTTTAAAACTAAACACTAGCGATAACAACAAGCGGTGTGTGTGGGGGGTTGGTATCAGGGTCAGGACCACCTCCACCCCCACCAGTAACACCAATGGCCGGCTACGGGGGGGGAACTCCTTTGGTAATCCCTGGGAGTCACCATGGAAGTCCCCCTGCAGGGGCACATCCAGACCTGCAGTGTGTGTGTGTGTGTGTGTGTGTGTGTGTGTGTGTGTGTGTGTGTGTGTGTGTGTGTGTGTGTGTGTGTGTGTGTGTGTGTGTGTCTGTGTGTGTGTGTGTGTGTCTCTGTGTCTGTGTCTGTGTGTGTGTGTGTGTGTGTGTGTGTGTGTGTGTGTGTGTGTGTGTGTGTGTGTGTGTGTGTGTGTGTGTGTGTGTGTGTGTATGGGACTTTTGCGTAAATCCCTTTCCTGCAGTATATCCAGGCCACCGGAACAAACCTTTCCAGTTAGATAATCCCAGGTTGCATGTCTCCATGGGAACCTTGTAAATGTTGTTCATAAAGGTGTCCGGGACATTTCTGTAAAAGCACTCTGAACACAGAGATGCGTTGACATGGCCACATTTAGAACAGGAGACACACACTTCACAGTGGGAATCTTTGACGCTATGTTGGATCGTGGGAGTGAAGCATCCCAAGCACCGATTTGGACCAAGTATATCACCCCATTACGGCAACTGTTCATTAAGCTGCCTTATAAAATGCCAAAATATTATCATGATTATCATGAGCAGTCCAATATGGAGGTACACAATTGGCCTATCGGGAATCCGCAAATTGCCAGCGTGAACAGACATTTGTTTTCAAAAAGTTTAGACAAATATGCAAAACCTGGGAAAGACGTTCATCTTAATGCAACTGATTCTTCCAGCCATAGAAATGAAAAGGACACACCACTTCTGAAGGTTAGTGTTAAGGTTGCTGACCAAAGCTATTTACATATAAACCGATAAGGAGATGTTGACCCCCAAATACCTGAAATCTGACTGGGCTACGGAAGGCCAAGTCATCGTACGTGATTCCCTTTGAGAAAATGTTTTTCGTGTAAATTGTGAATTGCGTCACTCGATAGAGGATGTTGTGGCTCTAGATAGAAAGCGTCCCTTCCTGGATGACATAATGGTAATATGTTGCGCTTGGTGACTTCTCTGTCTGGCGTGTGGTCTTCTCATCAGGCACTGGGGTCTCACCGCTAGCTTCCCCCCCCTCACTGTGCATCTGTGATCACTTTGTGGTCAGGGTTTTAAGTGGGCTCCGCTGTACAGACTGTTGCTCTGATGGCTTTTCACACAGACCCCTGTTTAGGTTCCAGCTGTCCCACTCTCCTTGTCATACAGTTCCCATGCCCTGCATCGTACTTTGCATGTCTATCACAACACAAATGAAAATGGAAAAAATCTTCAGGTTCAGGTTAGGCAATGCAACCCCACCATAGGACTTCCTGTACTCGAATGTATAAAAATCACTTAAGTGCTGAAATGAACTGAAATTCAGTTCACTAAACTAATTTTATTGATCACAGAGTATTTGGGTCCATCTTTAGTATGCAATCTAGACATCTGGAGATTTTCCCTTATTCCGATTTACCGATTTGCCGTGCTGTTTATCGTGTGCCGCTAACAGCATTTTGAGTTAACAGAATAAACATGATATGCAATCAAAATAAATAAATGATCAGAGGAAAACAGTGTTGGCGTATTGCAATAAACTTTTTAGAGATAATTGTAGAACCCGGGAGCTGGGTAAAACACGTTGAGAGATGTTATCCGTTGTATCTAATTTGCGTGTTAGTCATCTCTTAGCATGATTTATGGGGAAATTCTTGAACAAAGCAGAAAGGATTTTATAACAAGATGTCAAAAGGACTGAAAATCACTTACAGGGAATGGGCCAGTACATCAGAGAAACCAACCATGTATTGAGAATCCATCACAAGGGACTGGGAAGTAAAACAAATGCATGCCGAATTGAAGCGGGGTTGCAAAGACAATACTCCCTTAGATGTTCAGTGATCATGATTTACATCCCTTAAAGTAAATCATAAAGTGAAACATGATTGATTCCTCGGACAGCCTTTCAGTGTGAAACACTGCATGCTAGCAAACGTAACGCTTGATTAACTTTGACGAAAAAACACACTTCTTCATGGAATATTGCTTTATCGAGAGCAGCTCAAATGACTCCAGGTGAGAAAAGCGTTGGAGAAACGCAACACTCATGCATCACTTACTCGACAGCTGGACCTAACACTGAACGACTATAAATAATACAAATTATGTTAACCCTAGTTAAACCCTTGGAACTAATGGGATTTTTGTGACTTGCTTTAGCCTACCAGAATGGTCAAAGGTGAGGATAAATTGTGGAGCACTGCCCGAATGCGTGGGGGGGTTTGAATGTCTAGTCCAAGAAGAAATTTGGCACCAAGAACATATTCCAGCACTTGAATCCCCCCACCTTTGTTAAACCAGCCTCCCCCTAACGACTTAAACACCCTGCGCACATCCAACGGATATGTGTCACTTCAGGACACACACACACACACACACACACACACACACAAACACACACAGGCTCACTCGATGTGAGTGTATACACGCTATGCATTGAAATTGAGTCCACCATCTCAGCTTGATATTAATATTCCCGTCAACAGTTGGAGAGCAGAAGGAAAACAACAAAAATTAAAAAAATTCAATAAAAAATGTGTTCAGCCTAAAGGAGATTTGACTCAAGTCTTGCCAGCACTCAGAGGAGAGGAGGAATGAAGCAGTCTGTTTGAACTTGAGGAGGAGGAGAAGGGACGAGGAGATGGCAAGAGGAGAAGGTGGTGGTGGTGGAGGGACTCCTCAAAGGGCCATATTCAGCATGCAGACAGTAGGTTTCCATGGAAAAGGATGCCAAATGTAACTACACCACCCTCCCTTCCCCACACTCCCTCCCCAGTCCCCTTTGGATGTGTCTGACCAGAAACAGACGGAACAGAAACAGAACAAATGTGTTCTCTGTAACCTCCATGTAAACATGCCCCTGGATTCATCAAAGGCCTCCTTAGGCTGTTAATCACCGGTGGATCCCTCCCAGTACCTGCCGCACACTATTTTAACCCGTCTCCGAGATGTGTCACAGTGATGGGATACCAGACATTCCGTTGGTCAGCTGCGGTGGTGGCTCTCTCTCGCTCTCTTTCTCTCCTAATCTCTCTCACCTTCTCTCTCTCTCTTTATTTTGGCCTCCAACAGAGTCCACCACGGCAGCCATGAAGGTTATAAGCAATGCCAGTTGCGAATGAATGTGTTTCAGTTATAACATCAAACTGTGAGAAAATCAACTTAATTGTGCATGGGCCTCGACCTCGCTTGTCTTGCATCTTCAAGACTTCCGGGTATGAAACATTAACTTGTTTACTTTTTGGTTTCCTGTACAAACTCCTTCGCCGCTCCCGGTTCCCGCAGGCATGGGAAACTCGCACGGGAGGAAGAGACGCCTTTTATTATTTCATTAATAAAAAGCCTTCCCAGAGGGGGGAACGCCCATGTCGGGTGCAGCTGCCACGCGGGCCTGCTGAAGAGCCAGTCTGCGTTGCTATGGAGGCTGGGCCGGCTACAGGCTACAACACAAAGAGATAATAATAATAATAATAATAATAATAATGATACATTAGACTTAAATAGCACTTTTCTGAATGCTCACAGACGCTTTATAGATTGAACACAAAATAAAATCATTAAATAAGAACGTATATAAGTAAAAATATCAAAAACGGAGGAAGGATACAGAAGGGAAGGAGGTTACGTGGTGAAAGCGATCTTGAAAAGGTGTCTTCTAAGGGCCTGTTTAAATGAAGGGAGTGCGTTGGATAGGCTGTTGACTTGTTTGTTAAGCGCTCTGATCTCGTTGGGGGCGTGAGCTCAGAGTCACTCGATCAGTATTTATTGTGCGCCGCCCGGGCCTGACCAGCGGCGCCAGATGTTCCCCAGCCGCCGCTGCGCCCAGTGGGGGAGCCTGTCTGCACCAGACGATGGGTCAACTCTGTTGGCCGTGTGAAAGAAACATGCTCAAAGGACAACAGAGGCATTAAAGATGAAGAGTCAAATGGTGGAATGACTCGTAAAGTTTTATTTTATTTTTGCTCGTTTGATTTGAGCGATGGCGTGAATAGATTTTATTGATAGGTCATTAAAGGCCTAAAGATGACACTACGGCTTGTTATTGTTTTAACTTATTCTTTAAGATCGTTAAAGTTCCCTTGTTTATTGTTCCTTTTTACACAAGCCATGTCGATGCTTCCATGCATCTGTGAGGTATTGTACTGCGAGGCCCTATAAAAGTGTCAGCGACTCAGCCGTGTTGCTTCTGCGGCAATCAGCGCATAGCGCATTGATTATGGGGAACAGGACCCACCGGCATTTTATTGATCTTCAAACTAGTCTGCAGAAGCCCCTCAGTGGATGCTACATGACACGATTTTGCAGTGTTTTGTTTTGTTATAGTCCTATCCTCCGATTGTCATTATAAGGGATCCCACACAACGTCTGTGAGCCTCAAATACTCAAACACTACAAGCAAATTATGCACAACCTCTGAGAGCTAGTGAAGAGTAAGGTTGAATTCTAAAATCCTATTGCATCAAATAGATTATTATACTCAATCAGTATTAAGAACAAAACCATAATCTCTTTGTTTCACCGATTGGGATTTTTGGTTTCAATACGCTCTGCTGCAAAATCTTATTTTCTTGAATTTTCTTTTCAAGATAGTTTTATTTATACTGGTCCAGACTTTTTTAGTTCTCTAAAAAAACGCAGCCTCATTTGTGGAACTTCAAGGAATAGTCTTCGGGTGTTTCTGTTGATGATGGTGAGTCAGAGCTGGGCCATGGGCTGCATCTATATGCATTTACAAAATCATATTTACGCATAGCATTCAAAAACGGTTTAACAATTGATCCCAGGTGGCATTACGGCACAATTTCTGATGTGCAAAGCATTGACACTATGGGCTTGGACAACCAACAATGCTTTTCGACACATGACCAACTGTCTTAACTGGAACTTTTAGAAATGAATAATGAGAATAACAACCCTTGACCAGCAACTTCAATGAACAGCAACTCAAAATAACAATACACTTTGGTTGCAATATGCTCTACTGCCAAACCTTTTATTCTTGGCTTTTCTTTTTAAGTTTAGTATCCTTTATACCAGTCTGGACTTCCTTCAGTTGCCTTGGGATCAGCCATCACCACACACACTTCTCAGGGAAAGTGTGGGTGGTGATGGTGAAACGAATTGCAAACTGCATTAGTCAGGAACCTCTCAGTTCATTTTCCATGGGGAGTCACCTAAAGGCGCACACCAAAACGCAATTGGACAGGCCGACAACCAATCAGAGCAATTAAACGGTTGACGCAGCACTGAGCGACAAAAAAAACACATATTTATCCCCTACAAAAGCTGTATGTGCAGTCGTTTGTTCTTCTTTTAGTGAAAATATACCATCCAGTTTGTTTAATACTGTCTCGATGTCGGAATCAACGCAACGTTCGAGAAGGGTCCAGCTGCAGGTTTGGGCGTTTCCGTCATGACACAAGAACGCCCTTTAGGCGTTCCTGCTAGCGTTTCATCAACCAATCACGAGGTGTTTCGAAAGGCATACTGGGTTTCGCAAGGCATACTGCAAAGCTCAGTCACAAGTTATACTATGCTTTCCTTCCTTAATGGCAATTTTACCTCTCTCATTAGATTTAGCAATCATGGAGCCCCCACTTGGCTAACGTTAGTTCTATGCTACCCGTACTTGAAACTGCTGTTTAAGAAAATCTAACTAGCGAATGTTCCGGAAGTTGACAGCCGTGCAAAGAAGAAGGGGTTCGGTGTTGACGGTGAAAGTTAGGCCGGTTTATAGCAGAGTTTCCATTGTAGGTTATTACCGGTCATTGACCGGAAAAAAATGAGGAGGACCGACAATTCTAAATGTCCCCGGTCAGAATGACCAGTGGCGACTGGTCATTAGGGGCAAGTCGCTACTCTCACAAGAAAAAAAGAAAAGAAAACTAAAATGAAAAAATATATATATATAAAAAATGTAATATATATTTTTTTATATATATATATATATATATATATATATATATATATATATATATATATATATATATATATATATATATATATATATATATATATATATATATATATTAGTGCTGTCAGTTAAACGCGTTATTAACGACGTTAACACAAACCAATTTTAACTGCGTTCATCTTTTTTATAGTGCGATTGTGCGACGCAATTCTTTTTTTTTTTTGGCTCAAAACAAAGAAGCAGTAGCCTGACTGCTATGTTCAAGGCAGTATGTTTGTATGCCCTTTCTTTAATTGCACTATAGGCATTTTTTTGTATCGTCCTGTTTTGATCAGTATATGCCAATGTTGTTATCAATAAAAAATTGATTGCGTTTAATTAAATATTTTAATCCCTTGACAGCACTAATATATATATTTAAAAAATAATCTCCCCAGAAAGTACTATAAAATAACAAGTTCGGCGCTTTTATTTAATTTTTAGTCTACCCTGGCTTGCTTCTTCCGGTTGAGTTCATCTGGAGGTGCAAGAGGGGCTCTAGCCCCACCAGCCCAATGCAATGTGTATTGGACTGGAAACATTGAAATGCGCATTCTCAGAGTGTTTCTCTGTTGAAGTCAACATAGATTATTTTTCTTCCTGGTGGGGCTAGCCGCTAGCCCAATATGTCCATGGTGTGGACTTGGGACCGTTAAATATCCCATGATGCATTTCGCATTTCGCATTCCTGTTTTAAAATATCAGTGTGTAAGCTATAAAATAGGCTATATAGGAACATTTTAAAAGTATAACAAAGATGGAGGCCTAATCAACATATTTGGATACTATTATTTTAAAATGAAAGAGGGGTTTTGTTTTACATAATTTGTTTATTGTATAAATCGCTGATGGAGGAAACCCATCGCAACGGAAATCCCGGTCGGATCCATCTGGTGTGTGTGTGTGTGTGTGTGTGTGTGTGTGTGCGTGTGTGCGTGTGTGTGTTTCTATTCTATTCTATTCTATACAGTGTTACCCTTTACGTTTCATTTGATTAAAACTATTTTGAGATATTATCTCATTATAATGAGATAACTTCTCAACAGGACCAGACCAGTCATTGTAGCCTAATTGTAGCTTATCCATAGGTGCCACATATAGCCTATTATTAAAGTAGATTAGCTGGAGATGATGAACTCGATTATTAAAGATTATTTCAGACGGAGGTATACAAATGCTGAAATTTTGGCTCGATTATCTATGGAGCACAACATAAACATTAGTTAAAGAACTCTAGAAAGAGTGCTTCATAGGAATTTGCTGTGGCGAAGACGCAATAAGGCGGACATCGGAGAAGTAGCCGATTTCATACATCGCCAATTACAGTCCTCTGGCCAACAACATGGCTACAGGTGGATGCAACAGAAGTGTTGGATGGCAGGGATCATCACGGACAGAGAGACCGTTCGTCTCTTGCTGCGTCAAATGGATGGTGGTGGCGTGGATCTCCGTGCACGGCACCGTCTGAGACGTAGAGTCTATGTCAGTCGTGGCCCGAATTATGTGTGGCACATAGATGGATATGACAAATTGAAGCCGTATGGGATATGCATCAGTGGTTGCATTGATGGGTTCTCGCCAAAGATGATCTGGCTAAACACCCACTCAACTAACAGCGACCTACGTCTTATAGCGGGGTATTTCATTGATTCAGTGATGCAGCATGGTCGCCCATTGAAAGTGAGATTGGATCGCGGGACGGAGAACACACACATTGCCGCAATGCAAAGTTTTATTCACGGCAGTGAAAACGGCATTTCCCCAGACTGTGTCACTCTAGGTCCAAGCACGGGGAACCAACGTATTGAACGCTGGTGGTGTACGGCTGATTTCTATGAAGCACTCTTTTTAGAGTTCTTTAACTAATGTTTCTGTTGTGCTCCATAGATAATCGAGCCAAAATTTCAGCATTTGTATACCTCCGTCTGAAATAATCTTTAATAATCGAGTTCATCATCTCCAGCTAATCTACTGTAATAATAGGCTATATGTAGCACCTATGGATAAGCTACAATTAGGCTACAATGACTGGTCTGGTCCTGTTGAGAAGTTATATCATTATAATGAGATAGTATCTCATTATAATGAGAAAGTATCTCAAAATAACGAGATACTATCTCAAAATAACGAGATACTATGTCAAAATAACGAGATACTATCTCAAAATAACGAGATACTATCTCAAAATAATGAGATACTATCTCAAAATAATGAGCTGTGACCTGCATTTTTTTTCTTTTACGTGGCGGAAACGGGCTTCCATATTGAGTTGTGACCTGCATTTTTTTTCTTTTACGTGGCGGAAACGGGCTTCCATAAAAAACAACAGTGTGATACCCCTTATGTTTTTTTTCATGACGACCAATAAAAAACATCAGTGTCACCCCTCATGTTTCATTTGATAAATACGACACTGTTACTCCCTACGTTTTAGTCGATAAATTTCGACAGTGTTACCCCTTATGGATTTTTCATGACGACAGATAAAAAACGACAGTGTTACCCTTTACGTTTCATTTGATAAAAACGACAGTGCTACCCCTTATATTTTATTTGACAGGGACAATTTTCTTATTTTTTTCATGACGACCAAAAAAAACAAACAAAGTTGAGGACATCAACTAGACTTGAACCCCGGTCTCCAGGGGGTTAGCTCACAGCACTCTCCACTTCCCACTGAGATTTATTTTTGAAATGTGTCTGTGGTTATATATTACTGACTATGCAATAGACATGATAGCATTACGTTTCAAAATTAAAGTTATTGTGTTTTCCACGGAAAATGAACCATGGTCGCCAGTGGGTTAGGCAGAGTACACTCCACTGCACCACTGAGGCGATGACAATTCGCTATGATCAATCATCAATAAAAAGGATATACATTTCATTAAAATGTATGTGTGTTTTTCTATTATTTCCCTTATGTTTTTTTCATGACGAAAGATAAAAAACGACAGTGTTACCCCTTATATTTTATTTGACGAAGACAACAGTGTTACCCCTTATGTTTTTCTTCATGACGACCAATAAAAAACAACAGTGTTACCCCTTGTGTTTTTTTTCATGACGACCAATCAAAACGAGTGTTACCCCTTATGTTTTTTTTCATGACGACCAAAGAAAAATGACAGTGTCACCCCTCATGTTTCATTTGATAAAAACGACAGTGTTACCCCTTATGTTTTTTTCATGACGACCGATAAAAAACGACAGTGTTACCCCTTATGTTTTTTTTCTTGACGACCAATAAAAAACAAAAGTGTTACCCCTTATGTTTTTTTTCATGACGACCAATAAAAAACGACAGTGTTACCCCTTGTGGTTTTTTTCATGACGGCCAAAGAAAAACAACAGTGTTACCCCCAATGTTTTTTTTCGTGACGACCAATTAAAAACAATAGTGTTACCCCTTATGGTTTTTTTCATGACGACCAATAAAAAATACTTATATTTCATTTGACAAAGACAACAGCGATACCCTTTATGTTGTTTTTCATGAAGACCAATAAAAAACAACAATGTCACCCCTCATGTTTCATTTGATAAAAACGACAGTGTTACTCCCTATGTTTTATTCGATACATTTCGACAGTGTTACCCCTTATGGATTTTTCATGACGACAGATAAAAAACGACAGTGTTACCCTTTACGTTTCATTTGATAAAAACGACAGTGTTACCCCTTGTGTTTTTTTTCATGACGACCAAAGAAAAACAACAGTGTTACCCCCTATGTTTTATTTGATCAATATCGACAGGTTTACCCCTTATGTTTATTTCATGACGGCCGATAAAAAACAACAGTGTAACCCCTTATGTTTTTTTTCATGACGACCGATAAAAAACTACAGTGTCACCCCTCGTTTCATCTGATAAAAACGACAGTGTTACTCCCTATGTTTTATTCGATACATTTTGACAGTGTTACCCCTTATGGATTTTTCATGACGACCAATAAAAAACGATAGTTGTACCCCTGTCGACGTTTTGGCAGGGATCCGAACCTGAGCTGATTAGAGTATTAACCTCCAAACTTATCGATGCACCATCAACACACCGAATAATGTCAACACAAAGGTTATACTTGACTTTATAATTCGCATGAAAGAGAGATACAAGTCTTCCAACAGAGGACATCAACTAGACTTGAACCCCGGTCTCCAGGGGGTTAGCTCACAGCACTCTCCACTTCCCACTGAGATTTAATTTTCAAATTTGTCTGTGGTTATATATGAAGTGCAATAGACATGATAGCATTACGTTTCAAATTAAAGTTATTGTGTTTTCCACAGAAAATGAGCCGCGGTCGCCAGTGGGTTAGGCAGAGTACACTCCACTGCACCACTGAGGCGATGTCAATTCACAATAATCAATCATCAATAAAAAGGATATACATTTCATTAAAATGTATGTGTGTTTTTCTATTATTTCCCTTATGTTTTTTTCATGACGACTGATAAAAAACGACAGTGTTACCCCTTATATTTTATTTGACGAAGACAACAGAGTTACCCCTTATGTTTTTCTTCATGACGACCAATAAAAAACAACAGTGTTACCCCTTATGGTTTTTTTCATGACGACCAAAGAAAAATGACAGTGTAACCCCTCATGTTTCATTTGATAAAAACGACAGTGTTACCCCTTATGTTTTTTTCATGACGACCGATAAAAAACGACAGTGGTACCCCTTATGTTTTTTTTCTTGACGACCAATAAAAAACAAAAGTGTTACCCCTTATGTTTTTTTTCATGACGACCAATAAAAAACGACAGTGTTACCCCTTGTGGTTTTTTTCATGACGACCAATAAAAAATACTGATATTTTATTTGACAAAGACAACAGCGATACCTTTTATGTTGTTTTTCATGAAGACCAATAAAAAACGACAGTGTCACCCCTCGTTTCATTTGATAAAAACGACAGTGTTACTCCCTACGTTTTATTCGATACATTTCGACAGTGTTACCCCTTATGGATTTTTCATGACGACAGATAAAAAACGACAGTGTTACCCTTGACGTTTCATTTGATAAAAACGACAGCGTTACCCCTTGTGTTTTTTTTCATGACGACCAAAGAAAAACAACAGTGTTACCCCCTATGTTTTATTTGATCAATATCGACAGGTTTACCCCTTATGTTTATTTCATGACAGCCGATAAAAAACGACAGAGTTACCCCTTATGTTTTTTTTCATGACGACCGATAAAAAACAACAGCGTAACCCCTTATGTTTTTTTTCATGACGACCGATAAAAAACGACAGTGTCACCCCTCGTTTCATTTGATAAAAACGACAGTGTTACTCCCTATGTTTTATTCGATACATTTCGACAGTGTTACCCCTTATGGATTTTTCATGACGACAGATAAAAAACGACAGTGTTACCCTTTACTTTTCATTTGATAAAAACGACAGTGTTACCCCTTATGTTTTTTTCCCATGATGACTGATGAAAAACAACAGTGTTACCCCTTATATTTTATTTGACAGGGACAATTTTCTTATTTTTTTCATATATGTTTCTTTTTCATGACGACCAATAAAAAACGATAGTTGTACCCCTGTCGACGTTTTGGCAGGGATCCGAACCTGAGCTGATTAGAGTATTAACCTCCAAACTTATCGATGCACCATCAAGACACCGAATAATGTCAACACAAAGGTTATACTTGACTTTATAATTCGCATGAAAGAGAGATACAAGTCTTCCAACAGAGGACATCAACTAGACTTGAACCCCGGTCTCCAGGGGGTTAGCTCACAGCACTCTCCACTTCCCACTGAGATTTAATTTTCAAATTTGTCTGTGGTTATATATGAAGTGCAATAGACATGATAGCATTACGTTTCAAATTAAAGTTATTGTGTTTTCCACAGAAAATGAGCCGCGGTCGCCAGTGGGTTAGGCAGAGTACACTCCACTGCACCACTGAGGCGATGTCAATTCACAATAATCAATCATCAATAAAAAGGATATACATTTCATTAAAATGTATGTGTGTTTTTCTATTATTTCCCTTATGTTTTTTTCATGACGACTGATAAAAAACGACAGTGTTACCCCTTATATTTTATTTGACGAAGACAACAGAGTTACCCCTTATGTTTTTCTTCATGACGACCAATAAAAAACAACAGTGTTACCCCTTATGGTTTTTTTCATGACGACCAAAGAAAAATGACAGTGTAACCCCTCATGTTTCATTTGATAAAAACGACAGTGTTACCCCTTATGTTTTTTTCATGACGACCGATAAAAAACGACAGTGGTACCCCTTATGTTTTTTTTCTTGACGACCAATAAAAAACAAAAGTGTTACCCCTTATGTTTTTTTTCATGACGACCAATAAAAAACGACAGTGTTACCCCTTGTGGTTTTTTTCATGACGACCAATAAAAAATACTGATATTTTATTTGACAAAGACAACAGCGATACCTTTTATGTTGTTTTTCATGAAGACCAATAAAAAACGACAGTGTCACCCCTCGTTTCATTTGATAAAAACGACAGTGTTACTCCCTACGTTTTATTCGATACATTTCGACAGTGTTACCCCTTATGGATTTTTCATGACGACAGATAAAAAACGACAGTGTTACCCTTGACGTTTCATTTGATAAAAACGACAGCGTTACCCCTTGTGTTTTTTTTCATGACGACCAAAGAAAAACAACAGTGTTACCCCCTATGTTTTATTTGATCAATATCGACAGGTTTACCCCTTATGTTTATTTCATGACAGCCGATAAAAAACGACAGAGTTACCCCTTATGTTTTTTTTCATGACGACCGATAAAAAACAACAGCGTAACCCCTTATGTTTTTTTTCATGACGACCGATAAAAAACGACAGTGTCACCCCTCGTTTCATTTGATAAAAACGACAGTGTTACTCCCTATGTTTTATTCGATACATTTCGACAGTGTTACCCCTTATGGATTTTTCATGACGACAGATAAAAAACGACAGTGTTACCCTTTACTTTTCATTTGATAAAAACGACAGTGTTACCCCTTATGTTTTTTTCCCATGATGACTGATGAAAAACAACAGTGTTACCCCTTATATTTTATTTGACAGGGACAATTTTCTTATTTTTTTCATATATGTTTCTTTTTCATGACGACCAATAAAAAACGACAGTGTTACCCCTGTCAACGTTTTTGCAGAGATCCGAACCTGAGCTGTGTAGAGTATTAACCTTCAAACTTATCAACGCATCATCAAGACACCGAATAATGTCAACACAATGGTTATACTTGACTTTAAAATTCGCATGAAATAGAGATAAGAGTCTTCCAACAGACGACATCAACCTGACTTGAACCCCGGTCTCAGCTCACAGCTCTCTCCACTTCCCACGGACATTTATAATTCAAATTTGTCTGTGGTTATATATGAAGTGCAATAGACATGATAGCATTACGTTTCAAATTAAAGTTATTGTGTTTTCCACAGAAATTGAGCCACAGTCGCCAGTGGGTTAGGCAGAGTACACTCCACTGCACCACTGAGGCGATGAAAATTCACAATGATCAATCATCAATAAAAAGGATATACATGACATTAAAATGTATGTGTGTTTTTCTATTATTTCCCTTATGTTTTTTTTCGTGACGACCAATAAAAACAACAGTGTTACCCCCTATGTTTTTTGTTGACAAAGACAACAGTGTTACCCCTTGTGTTTTTTTTCATGACGACCAAAGAAAAACAACAGTGTTACCCCTTATGTTTCATTTGATAAAAACGACAGTGTTACCCCTCATGTTTCATTTGATTAAAACAACAGTGTTACCCCTTGTGTTTTTTTTCATGACCACCAAAGAAAAACAACAGTGTTACCCCCAATGTTTTATTTGATCAATATCGACAGGTTCACCCCTTATGTTTATTTCATTACGGCCGATAAAAAACGACAGAGTTACCCCTTATGTTTTTTTTCTTGACGACCAATAAAAAACAACAGTGTTACCCCTTGTGTTTTTTTTCATGACGACCAAAGAAAAACAACAGTGTTACCCCCAATGTTTTTTTTCATGACGACCAATAAAAAACAACAGTGTTACCCCCAATGTTTTTTTTCATGACGACCAATTAAAAACAACAGTGTTACCCCTTATGTTTTTTTTCATGACGACCAATAAAAAACGACTTATATTTTATTTGACAAAGACAACAGTGTTACCCCTTGTGTTTTTTTTTCATGACGACCAATAAAAAACAACAGTGTTACCCCTTTTGTTCTTTTCATGACGACCAAAGAAAAACAACAGTGTTACCCCCTATGTTTTATTTTATGAATATCGACAGTGTTACCCCTTATGTTTATTTCATGACGGCCGATTAAGAAACGACAGAGTTACCCCTCATTTTTTTCCATGTTGACCAATCAAAAATGCCAGCAGTAGCCCTGTCGACGTTTTTGCAGGTATCCGAATCTGAGCTGTTTGGAGTATTAACCTCCGAACTTATCAACGCACCATGAAGACACCGAATGAAGTCAACACAATGGTTATACTTGACTTTATAATTCACATGAAATAGAGATAAGAGTCTTCAAACAGAGGACATCAACCGGACTTGAACCCCGGACTCCAGGGGGTTAGCTCACAGCTCTCTCCACTTCCCACTGAGATTTATCATGTAAATGTGTCTGTGGTTATATATGACTGCAATAGACATGATAGCATTACGTTTCAAATTAAAGATATTGTTTTTTCCACAGAAATTGACAGTGGGTTAGGCAGAGTACACTCCACTGCACCACTGAGGCGATGACAATACACAATGAACAATCATTAATAAAGAGGATATACATGACATTCAAATGTATGTGTGTTTTTCTATTATTTCCCTTATTTTTTTTTTCATGACAACCAATAAAATACGACAGTGTTATCCCTTATGGTTTTTTCATGACGACTGATAAAAAACAACAATGTTACCCCTTATATTTTATTTGACAAAGACAACAGTGTTACCCCTTATGTTTTTCTTCATGACGACCAATAAAAAACAACAGTGTTACCCCTTGTGTTTTTTTTCATGACGACCAATCAAAAACAACAGTGTTACCCCTTATGGTTTTTTGCATGACGACCAAAGATAAATGACAGTGTCACCCCTCATGGTTCATTTGATAAAAACGACAGCGTTACCCCTTATGTTTTTTTTCATGACGACCGATAAAAAACAACAGTGTTACCCCTTATGTTTCATTTGATAAAAACGCCAGCGTTACCCCTCATGTTTCATTTGATTAAAACAACAGTGTTAGCCCCTATGTTTTATTTGATCAATTTCGACAGGTTTACCCCTTATGTTTATTTCATGACGGCCGATAAAAAACGACAGAGTTACCCCTTATGTTTTTTTTCTTGATGACCAATAAAAAACAACAGTGTTACCCCCTTATGTTTTTTTTCATGACGACCAATAAAAAACAACAGTGTTACCCCTTATGTATTTTTTCATGACGACCAATAAAAAATTACAGCGTTACCCCTTGTGTTTTTTTTCATGACGACCAATTAAAAACAACAGTGTTACCCCCTATGTTTTATTTTATGAATATCGACATTTTATAGGCCTTTATTACATTGGTCTTCTCAATGCCATGGAACGCTCCGTTCACTTGCATGGGCTAAGCGGCGTCAACGTCTTATAGCAGACTATTTCACTGCTGATCAACACTACGAATGCTGGTAACGAATAAATTATAAAAAGACACACCATTTGAAGTTATTTTCCAAATAAGATTTCAAAAGCTTTGGAAGTTTATTTACAACACTATTTACATGGTTTCGGAGTAGTACACTTTGACATTTTAATACAGTTCAGCGAGAAAGGCGACGAAGAATCAGAAGGGGGCGTTCCAGTCTGCGTAAACGGGAACTCTCACCACACGAGAATGCCCATTTGTGTCTGCGTGGGATGATATTGCAACGTTCTACATCAGCAGCCATCTTTGTTGTCGTTGCTAAGGCCTCTACGGCGCTCCTCTGCGCCGTTATTGTATTTATCCCGCCTCATATTAGATGAATGGTCGTCAGCCGTAACGGGCAGAATTATATTTGCATGGGAGTGGACCCAGACCTTATTTGCAGAGCAAATTAAACATGAGGTTGCGTGATTCGTCTGGTTTCCAGGCTAACATTGCAATGTCTCAAAGATAAACATAACTTGGTGGATGTGTATTTGTGTTGTTATCACTTTTGGCAATCGGCTTGTAAAATGGTTAAACCCCCTATTATGGCCAGATAAGCGTACTATACTTCTACCAACAGAGGAGGGACTTATATGGCAGAACATCGAGCCATGTCGAGTCACCGTTGCTTGACACAGGCCCGGTGTCAGTTCTCCGTTTGTGGTTGTGTTGCTGCTGTGGCACAGCAGGATGACAATGTACCCCGTCCTTGGAACAGAGCTTCCAATACCAGGAATAGTTTAGCTTAAAGAGCACCAAAACACTTTGTTCTAAAGGGAGTTGTTTAAAAGGCAAATGTGGTATTATTGTGGTATAATTATTATTTATTTTCCTGTGTGAATTGCAAATTCTGCCTATGGTTTCCAGTGTTGTACTCTAACCACAGTTCAGTCCAATGACAGCACAAATGTTCAGCTCTTTTCCGATTACATTGGTGCCTGACAGGCAAAATACCACCCATTGCATCCCAACCAAGTTACTACTCATGAACAAATTACAAGGATATATTATGAAGAAGGTGGTAAGTCTGAGGGGGCAAATTTGAAATTCAGCATCATCCAGTTGGCATTTGATGAATGTCTTATTGTATCGTCAGCATTTTGGAAAATCACCATGTGTGACATCATCTTGGTTGAGGGAAAATAAAAGACCATAGAGAGGTTTCCATGGAATAACTTTGCAGGGAAGCAGTTTGTCAAGTTGGAGTCATATGCAAGCCCTGTCTGTCTGTGGGATGGGTATTTATACCGTAAACACTAGTCCACTGTTTCAGATAAGATCACCAAACATAATCGTTAAGAGGATTCACTCTGCCGTGGTTCACCCCTCTGCGGTTTTGTCTCTGTGACATCCAGGCTGGTTCTCTAAACAAAGATAAACAGAGACAAACAGACGGCCGCGAGTTCAAAATGTTGTGTGTGCGTGTGTGTGTGTGTGTATGTGTACAAATCCCACAGAGAGGGTCTGAATGAGACAAAAACATCATAACGGATGTTTTTTGTATTCTGTATTCTGGAAACATACACAAAGAAATCGAAAGGTCAGAGGTCAAATGACTGTGTGTATTTGTTGTCTACCAGGGGTTTTCTCAGATTACACTTGTAAACGTGTGTAACACTGGGAGTTTGCTTTAGAGTGAAACCATGGCTGATAGGACCGCGGGGGAGGGGACGGGGAGGGAGGGGGGGGTGTGTCGACCGCACGCCGAGCAATGACTCAAATCAGATCCAACGACCCTCGACCCCTGGGAGCACTTTTAGAAGGAAGTTAGCAACCACCACACATTGACACAAGCATACACACACGCACATACACACACACACACACACACACACACACACACAAACACTTACACACGCATTCACACGAAGACAAACTCACACACACACACACACAAATACACAGACAAAGATATACACACCCACGCACACACACACACTCACACAAACACACAACCACACACACACACACACCACACTTACACATACACACTCACACACACACACACACACACAGCCCCCACACATACATGCACACACAAGCACACACGCATATGGCGGGGTCCGGTGAGAGATGACTGTCTCCCCATCAAACAGCTCACTGCAGCAGGCGGTGGTGACCTTGCAGACCCCAGGGTGGGGTGGGAGCGGAACGGGGGAGAGACCCTCCGTGACTCAGCTCCCTGCGGAGACTCTCGGAGGGCCGTCTGAGAATGTGCGAGGGGGAAGCCCTGCCGGGCCGGAACAGGAGGGGGCGTGTGTGTGTGTGTGGGGGGGGGGGGGGGGGGGGTGTAGAAGGGGGGGGGGACGTAGTGGTGACAGCTCATGTTTAAGCATGTGTCAGGCTTCTGCTCACTTCCTTGAATGTACTGACGTGGTAATTCATTCTGCAGAGAGAAAATCTGTTGTCAGGGGGCTCTCCAGACTGCAATCACATAGAGGCTACCGTTTTCAGATCAGGCAAATACTGGAAACTCTTAATTTAACACTTATTATATTCCAACGTCATAGTCATTTGATCATTAATTAATCCTTTCATTCCTCATTAACAACTACTTTTAAGAATCACTCCAACTCATTGATGAATGGCGCATTTCCTCTTTTGTCCCTCAAACATTGTTTGAGAAATGTATCGAACAAAATAAACAATGTGCCTTACACAACTCCCACATCCCAAACTAGAGTCCAAAAACGACCAAAGTTCATCTGAGAAGTCCCACTGAATCTACTGCCCACTAATTGAGTGGCCAGCTGCCGGGAGGGGAAACCAGAAGCGGAGACCTTTCCATGCTTCGCCTCTCCCTGTCCTCCCGGAGGCACCCCTGACCAATCCCGGCTTTACAGTGAGGCCGGCCGCGTTGGTTCCCGGAACTGTGGGCCCCCGCACCCACCGCAGCGCCCCCAGCCTCTGGCGGCCCCCCAGACCCCCCCCCCCCCCCCCCCCTCCCAGTCGCAGAACTACTGCGGTCATAATGTTACAGCCACGGCGGCCAAGGGCTCCTTGCCACCAAACCGTTTCGCCGTTTCCACGGCGACCGTGACGGGCAGGCACCGGTATTATGTGATGCTTTATTGTTCCCTCGAGGGGGGGGGGGGGGAGAGAGGGAAACCTTCCAGTGCCCTCCGTCACTGGAACGGACGTGCACCCCCCCCCCACACCCAGACTCGGAGGACTGTACGGCCCGGGACCAGGTCACGGAACAACGCCACTGCTCATCCAGAGTCTGTGTTGGGGCTGGCTGACAACTGCGGCAAAGGGTTGGGGGGGGGGGGAGGATGCTTACAGTAAAACCACGGGCAGGATGAGCCCTCTGTCGTCTGTGAGCAGACAAAGGACCCCTTTAATCACTGCCGCTGACAGATGGCACCCCGCTGGTGGCCCCCGGGCTGCCAGTCGAGTCACGGAGCGCTCCCGGAGGTCAAAGGTCAGATCCGTTGTAACTCAAGAAATCATTCACTATCTCCCCCCCCCCCCGGGGGGATTTATTTAGAGTTGTATACCAGGCGGCCTGCGTGTCATCCGAGGGCCCCTTGAAAAAAGACGACGACACCGATTTGTTTGGAATACGTGGACGGTCAAACATGTGTTGAAGACCACCTCCGGCCACTGGAGCTCGGATGAAGGAACGATGTCATGCTCGCATGAGTGATGCCTCCTCCTCGGAGCCGGCTCGTAAATACAGGGCCCGGTGGTGTGTGTGTACGGCCATGGGGTACGGGGGGGGCTTAGCGGTCTGCGTCCGTGCGTGGGAGAGGCGCATTCCACACAGATGATAGGAGTGGAGGTTCATAATCCCATGTCTAACGGTGATGGGGTCTCCAGATGATCCTCTGTCTGCAGCTGCTGAGCTTGCTCCACCGCCGAGTTCCTACACAAACGCACGCGTACGCATGGATGCACGCACACAGACACACGGACGGACGGACGGACGGACAGACGGACGGACGGTCATTCACACAAAGGGACATACAGTGGAAGAGAGAGCAAGGAGCTGACCAAGCTTCCAGAGAAAGATGTCCGGCTGACAGATTTGTGGGCTTCGCTTTCTCTTTCTCCATCTACTACCAAGCTAGACGCCTACATCCTGACCAAAGTCTGTGTGTGTGTGTCTGTGTGTGTGTGTGTGTGTGTGTTTGTGTGTGTATGTGTGTTGAGAAGTGCATCCCTGGAGTGAAGTGTGGGTACTGTTTTACGGTTTGAAGCACTGGAAACAGTTCACCACAGTGTTTTCCTCTAAGAAACGCGGGGGAGAGTATCATTAGTACTGAATATTCAATATAGGCTTCTCTGAAAGGGTGTATGAGCACATAGGAAACTGACCACAGAGATGTACAAACGTTTTTTTTTGTGTTTTTTCATGTTCCGCCGTATTTTTTGCTTAATCCAGCGTTAAATGCATTGACCCTTCTTACCCTGTGTATGTATGCCTGTTTCGGAATTGTACTGGTTCTTGGCATCCGTTTCTGTCCATTATATACATCGAGCCGCTCTAATGGTTTGCTTATGTATGGTATGCCATGCTTCATTGAACACCCCACACACAGCAGTAGCAACAAACAAAGTAATATGGTTGCAGTTTTGTGTAACTAGTATAAATCAAGGCTAATTCCTTCCTAAATGAGAAATTACGGCTGTGGGACTAATCAATCCTGATTATGGCACCATGGGAACAAATACAGTGTGAGTTATTTGTAATTTCTGCTTTAAAGTTTGGAAAAGAGCAGCTAATTTTAAAGCCAACATTCTTTGAAAAGTAACAGTGGTAATCATCTTGATTTCCAACCAAAGATTTTTGTTACGCAGTTTGACGTGAGCTGGATCCTGCTCTGTTAATCCGGCTTTAGAATACATGATTACATTATGATACATGATTTAATTAAAAGGCATGAAAATAAATTGAATACATCACATCGCAACATGAACCCACATTTGGAGCATACCTTGCTTTATTAATGTCGGTTTTTGACAACCATGACTAATGCGCACAAATTAGTACCACATTCTGCCATTAATATTGTCAGACATCATTTCCTCCTGTCTTACTAAAATGTCCAGCTGACTGCACGGCATTTTACCTTTTCCGTTTGCTCCTTTATCTGGGAGTGCACACTGGCAGAGCTCTCGCTTGTATTGAACGTCATGTCAGACGCAAACCGTTTAGTAAATAATTCCGGGTTTGAGGTTTTTCCGAAAGGCCTTTCAATCTTTCCGTAAGACTTACCTCTGCGTCTGAAAATATAATTAGGGGCCAAGTTGCTATTCACATATTTACATAGTCAACAGGCGCTCCAAATGTAAAACAAAATCACCAAACTACAGTTCCTCCCACATATGTGTTGGCTTCTTCAAAATGCATTGCAAAATGAATTTGTTTGGGCCCACAAGGTATGGATAAACATTTACCTTTTACAGTAGCAGAAAAAACATTCCATCTGCGAAAAGCTAAGGTTGTTGTAGTTGAGAAGTTGCTCTGTGACACATAAAGACAGCGGAGAATCCCAGCGGTGGAGGGAATATCTTGGCCTGCAATCCTACTGTTTCCCTTTGTTTAGCAAAGAGGCTTAAATGCTTCCTTCTGGGATTGCTCCATTGCACGTTGGACTTTTCGACGCTCGTCAAAGTACTTTGAGGGGAAAACGGCCACTTGTGCAATTTTAAACAAAGATGCCTGCAAGACATGCTCAATGGTTTTACCACTCCAGTATGTCTGTTTAGAGACATCATTATCATGCATAAACTCGATGGGTTGTCAATCTGACGTCCACGGTTCTTCAGACTCCCGTTGGTCTATAAGAGGCCTATTATTAAACTATTTCCTCTGCAGACCACTGCTCCTAGGAAG
The DNA here is from genome assembly GCF_902167405.1 of Gadus morhua. Lineage (NCBI taxonomy): Eukaryota > Metazoa > Chordata > Actinopteri > Gadiformes > Gadidae > Gadus > Gadus morhua. Next base: position 7,659,270 of record NC_044052.1, read on the forward strand.
TGTTTGGTAATCCACCATTGACTATCCGCTGGTGTCCCTACATTCCAAACAAGCCATGGCATGAAAAACCATCAGGAACACCCTTTTGCCAACATCGCTGTTCAGTCATACCTTTTTCCAGTGTTCATAATAGAGAAAGCAAATTCAGATCCTGTCCATCGAGACATCCAGCTATCTCTATCCTCTGTCTGAGACGCAACATAATGACTCTGCACTTGGTTGGGTTTAAGGTTGGCTTGAGGTTGGTCTAGTGAGCACTTGGTTGTGTTTAAGGTTGGCTTAAGGTCGGAGCTAGCTAGCATTGATCTACCCTGGTGCAGTTGACTCAGGATCGGAGGGCATCGGAGAGAAGGGAGTTGCACAGTGGTGTCTAGCCGGTAAAACATAGCTGCTTAAGCCTCACATAGGAAGTGTTGGGTCTTGTTCTGGATTAAATCTAAAGCAATATTGGGAATATTGTGCTTTGAGCGTCTCAGTGCTCGAGCACAAACACTGACAGCACTGAATGAGAGCTCATCAATCATAATCCAAAATATTTACGTTTATAATCATGAATAAACGTAACAAATAAACAATGAGTGTGGGGTGAAGGGATGTAATGCACATACAATTTTCTTATTAAACAGCTATGAAAGAAGATTATCAATGCTTATACCTCACTTCTTTAATTTTTTCCTGGCCAAATTGCCCTGGTTAAAAAATAACTGAAATCGGCCAACAGACAGTTCAAGGCAATGGAGTCGGAGAAAGTATTTAACACAGTGATTTATACATGTAAAATCCTACATGTACTCTCTTTAAGATTACATGTAGAGTCAATTTGCATAATATAATTACATGGAAGGTATATTTTTTACTCCAACAGAAGTCTGACCCTTGTTTGATACAAACTTTTTCTTCACCATTGTTTAAGGTCACTATCACATGCATATGAATTGAATCCATAAAAAATGGAATCTCTATTAGACACAACATACTCTTCCTTAAGCCTGCCTCATGCCTCTAATAAATCCATTCTACACCCCATGTTTATTTCCAGATCCTGCTATTAGTCGTACTATTCCAAAGATGTGACTGAGGCCCCGGCCCAGTTTTCAAGAGATGTTAAGGCCTTACGCCTCCTTCATAGAGGAGAACATCGTGGATCACAGCGGGGAAGGGGAAGAAGATACTCGTCCCGCTCTGGTTTCATTTATTGACGTGGACATCAAACTTATTATCACGCTGCTCCCAGGGTCCCCTGAACAGTGAGGGGAGGAGGGGAGCAACTAGGGGCCGTGTTGCGTGAATCTGGATGGATAGAGGAGTGAGGGGGGCTAATTCCGGAGCTATCCTCCCCAAGGTTCCTCCGGGCTTGCGAGGGGATTCAGATCTACTCTTGATTTCCCTCTCCCTGCTCACTGATTGAGAGCTCCATGGATAACAAGCAGCCCCTCTCTTCCCACAACTCTATTGCGCGACTTTGCCTCATTTCCTATCCTGTCGGGGCTTATCGTATTGGATTGCGTCTCTCATCCACACGTGCGCTATGCTGTCACGTCTTCTCCGGTTGTTTTTCCTGGAGAAGGCAGTGCATTCATGGGATGTTTCGTTGCAGACATTAGACTTAACGGAGCCGTACCTGAGCGTGCAAACCCTGGGGCTTTTTATGGAAAAATGGGTGTATCAGAGGCTTTTATTAAAGAGCAGAGCGTGTGATTAAGGGCCTTGTGAGGTGTGAAGTATTCAGAGACAGCTGCCACTGTTTTGGTTTAGGGTGGCGAAGAAAGAGGAGGCTGAGATGTTTTATGTTGTGCATTCATCGTCCAATAATACTCCCCGGTGAGAAAAACAGCCTGAGGTGAAGGAGCTTTAAATATATTGAGTTGTTAGTGGAATTGGTAGAGAATAATAACTTATGTACGATATACTCTCCTCCTCTGCCTTGCCCTGAGCCTGCCCTCAGATCTTTAGGACTTCCTCAGCTGACCCCAGCCCCCCTCAAACTCTCGGTGGTGCGATTTCTGGACCTTTTTTTTTATGAACAAGGTTCAAACAAGGGCAGCGCTACCCGACTGAATTCTATAAAAGTCCCTTTGAGAGGAGGCAGGCTTCTGATCTACATCTGCTAAACCCAATAAGAGCCCCACGCGTGCGCACACGCACACAAACACACACAACATATTCAACACTATACGATATGAACAGGCACACTGAACAGCCATCGCTCTCACAGACACACATGCACACACACACACACAGAAACACACGCACACTACATTTTCCAAACTATAACATATGAACACGCTCACTAAACAGTCATCGCTCTCACACACACACACACACACATACACACACACACAGACACAAACACACACACACACACACACGCACACTACATTCTCAACACTAAGCCATATGACCACGCACACTAAACAGTCATCGCTCTCACATACACACACACACACACACACACACACACACACACACACACACACACACACACACACACACACACACACACACACACTGAACGTACTAGCTTCGCACTGAAAATTAGTATAGGCGCTATGTTAATGACAGCGATGGAAACGTTGTTCTTTTGTATTATTTAGTGCTCTGATGGAGAATAAATTGATCACACATGTTTCTATGGATGTTAAGACTGACAGCAATTATGTCGTTCTAATATCAAAACATGGTCAGCACATGTTCTCCACAGAGTGATGTATGAGCAGCGCACAGGAGCGCTCAGCCAAATCTAATTGCCATTGAGTATAAATTATTCCGCTCTCCAGTTTCTTTCAGAGAACACACTTCTGCTACGGAGGATCTGGATGCAACTCTGGATGAATGAGAAGGGATGTGATAACACGTTGACTTACACACTCCCTCCCCACCACATAGACAAACACATATCCTCCCTTCTCTTCCACATACTTAATCAATATCAAACACACAGACACATGTTCCAAGAAACACACATAGAGACACACACACACACACACACACACACACACACACACACACACACACACACACACACACACACACACATACACTGACACACACACACACACACACACACACACACACACACACACACACACACACACACACACACATACACTTAGACACGCACACTTAGATCCTACTGACATCAAGTGAGCCGAATGAAGGATTGTTAGATTATCAGTGTTTCCGACTGCTGTCTTTGGATGCTACCTTTGGAAGCAGCCAGCTCCGTTGGCCTTTTCAAGGCCGAGGCTGAACGCCGTGTTCCTCAGCTGTGAGTCAGCAGGAGGAGTTCAACAGCGCTAGTCTGTGGTTCCCTGGACAGGAACCCATACTACTCAGACCGCGATGGCATCAGTTGTACGATGGCAGCCTCTAAGACACTGAAACAGCAGTGCCTCCCAGTGCCCAAAAACATCTAGTCAGCATGTGTGTGTGAACGTTTGTGTTGTGCATGTGTGTGAGGTCGCACAAGGAAATACTGGTCCTTAATCCAAGCTGCCAGTTCTGTTGACCATCAGCGATGTGGAACAGATCCAGACAGAGCCGAGTCTCAGACGAAATGAAATGCATAAGGTCATGCAGTTCTGCTCCGATCTCAATAAGTGAATTTAAGAAATGAAAAGCGTTTCTTAAAAGCATAACAGTGTCTGTTCTCAATGTTATTTTACCTTTTTATTGCAGAATGTGAATGATGAAAACCAGAAGACTTCGACTGAAACTGTGTATCAATCGAATCAATACTTTGCTATTGATTGATTTTTAACATACATTGCCAAATCCCAAACATATTACACATGTTTTATGACCATTGGTAGAAACGCTCATGCTTTTGAATGGCACAAATTGAAATTCTGCAAACGTCATAAGGCTTAAGGTGGTCTTCTTTGGCCAGCCTTTTGTCTCTCATGGATTAGTTCCAGGTTGAGTAGTTAACTTTGATTATTAAAAGCTCTTCCTCCATCCATCATACATCCATCCCTCCGTCTTCTCCAACCACTTTTCCATATACGGTTCTGGTAGCATATTCAAGTTCAGAAGTCAAGTCTAAAATAAATGATAATCATATAATTGTAAGTTGTCTGATGTATGAGTGTGTAGTGGACCTCTAAATGACGTTTTTTGATTATAAGGGCACAATTGGTTGCAGTTAGGGGTTGGAAGGCATGCAAACAGAACGGCAGCTTGTTGTCATCCAAATAATGAGAACTTATAGTCATACTGAGTCAATACGATGTGGAAAATTCTTCCTGTTTATTTGTTTTGCCCTTCATGTTTATTTATTTTGCCCCGGATTAGACTTTTCAATTTTTGAAACAACCCACTTCCTAAATATCGTAATACAATACGCAGAAACAACCTTCACGTTGGTAAGGTGAACCTTGCACGCTGCAGAGAAAATGTCTAAATGAGGAAAAAGACTCCCAGGAGCCATCAACAATGGAACAACCCTGAACGAGCAGACTTTGTCGCCAGATTCCGAAGGAAGGCTTAATATAAGGCTGGCTTGTGTTCTGGAGGTTCATATGAAGCCACCTCCACCTCTGGGCTACCTTTTGAATGTCCATTCTATGTCCAGGATGCATTTAAGTCATTTGTAGAATTATGACCTGTCACGTGAAAGAAAGACACTGGCTTTATTTTAAGAACACACATGGGCTCTCTTTTTCGTTCTTTTTTTTAACGACTTGGGATTCTTTGGGCTTTTTTGAATGAGCTGGCTGTGATGCGCCTGCCTTGGCACTCCAGAGACCATCTGACACCTTGTTAAGGGGTTATTTATTCATGGGCTGCTGAATGACGCTCGTGCCAGATGTGAAATATGTACTGAGAATGAGCAGCTTGTCCATGTGTCCGCTGCAATTAGACATGTTCAAGACGCTTCTTTTTTTTCCACTTTTCTCTCTCCCCTCATCCTCTCACTATTTCCATCCGCATTGGGGCTCAAACACCGAACTTCTGAGGGAGTGTGTGCATGTGTGTGTGTGTGTGTGTGTGTGTGTGTGTGTGTGTGTGTGTGTGTGTGTGTGTGTGTGTGTCTGTGTGTGTGTGTGTGTGTGTGTGTGTGTGTGTGTGTGTGTGTGTGTGTGTGTGTGTGCGCGTGTGTGCGTGTGTGTGTGTGCGCGTGTGTGTGGGGGGGTTTGTGTGTGTGTGTGCATCGGTTGCTCTTTATGGTTTCAGTAGGAAGAAAAAATATTTCCACACGAAAATGTCATATTGCTTTTATTTGCATAATTCTATGCCTGTCAATGTAAGTTAAAGTTTCCCAATTGGAAGACTGAGGGTATACTAAAAGAGCGCCCGAAGAAGTGGCACAGGATGTCATTTTGGGACCATTCTGGACCAATACCCTAACTCTTTTGATTCGTAGAAATGTAAACATTTCCTTTTTGTAAGCTGTAATGCTGTTTGATGGCCCTGGTTTGCATTTGTGTAGCCTTAATATGTCATTCTAGAGGCCTCACTGTTTATTCCATGGTTTTTATGGCTGATTCCCTCTGGTCGAGTCACCCTCCTCACCCCCACCATAAAGCGCCTCTTTAAGGGCCACTTAGGGAGCCTTTAATTAGCCCCTATCTCATAATCATCTGAAAAGGAGCATGAATCATTGGAAACCGTTTTAATGCCATTTTTCCACCGTCATTCCAGTAAAAGGTTTCGGGAGCAGCTGAAAATAGTAGTAGGGTTTCGTCTTATTTTGGGTGGGTGCCTTCATCATGATGTCAATGTGGGGAACAAGGGGATGCAAACACTCCTATCATTATGTTCTGGTGGGGGGGATTATTCAGCACTGGCACATTTGCCAACCGTGCGGTTTAGGATTTTAGTACTGGATCTTTTTTTTACTTTTCGGGAATTGCAGATACTCATAGTTATTTGCTCACACACATGTACACACACACAGACACACACACACACACACACACACACACACACACACACACACACACACACACACACACACACACACACACACACACACACACAAACACACACACACACACACACACAAACATGTGCTCCACTGACCCAAAAATAACTCAGTGTAATAGTAATGGCCCAGAGACATGTTCTGGAAAGAAAGCGTATTGTCCTTGAATTTAGACGTTATGTCAAGGCACAGTCAAGGTTTGCGATTGGTCTGCAGACATGTGTGTAGCAAGTCTGCATGTGGCTACGGCTCTCTGGTGGAAAAACAGCCTCAGGTGAAGGAGCTTTAGATATATTGAGTGCTTAGTTGGACAGGACCATCAAATGCCTGGTCGGTTCGCTGTGGAAAAAGTATGGAAATACTGCCTTTGTTTCGGACCTGGATCAAGGAGGCGAGAGTGACACTGATTTAAAACTGAAAGCAAGGCCAATCATTCACCGATCGCTTTGCCGCTACAACCTCGCCAGTGGCGGTGAGACGATCCAACATCAATCACTACACACTGGACATGGTGAGATCCAGGATTCAGGAGGCACTGGCGAGGGGGGATGGCTAGATGAGTTGGAACTCAGAATCTAGAAATTTCAAAAGATTGTTGATCAACCAATGAACTGTCAGCAAATGCCAATAAAATAAGAAGTACCCTTGTAGCCAGGCACACAGCAGCTATGAAAAGATTTAAAAGAAGCATTGTATCTGATCAGAACTGTCATGGCCAGTTACCAAACTTTGTTGGCCATCGATGGATAAAAGCTCACTTCCAGTGTTTTTTTTATGAAGTGACAGTTGAGCTTTAGTGGAATTAATGATGGTGTCAGCAGGGATGATGATGTAGCCATTAAATTAAGATAAATGTAGTTATTCTGCTTCATATATTACGAATGACTACTTAACAATATTTTGATAGAAATTTTAAAACAATTTACAATTCCAATAAGTTCACATGGAATTATTGTGATGTGGAACTGAAAGGCTTGAGAAGGCATCCTATGTAACAGTGTGAAGTTTGGAATCTAAGTAATACATTCTGTATTCAGTGGTCTTGGAACATGGTCATGGACGCCAGTGAAGAGAGGCTGTGAACCTTCCAGCCAGTAATTACATGAAAACCAATTCTGTTTAATGCAATGTACTTTCAAGTTTGCTCTCCTTAGTGGAAAACTAGACGGCAACTTTAACACTATGGACCTACAATACTTCTTGCCAAAACCTGTCATTGATTTATAAAAAAACATAATGGGCAGTTCTTGAATCCACAGCAAAGAGTTTAAAAAAAACAAATCTTTCCAAGCCAATACCGTTGAGCAACTGACAACCAGAATATCTTCCTAATTGGGATTCGGTTTCTCCCTCGGCCTGAGAGAATGACGCAAGCTGGAGGGACTGAGGTCTCTCTGTGAATCTGGTTGAATCCGACTCCGAACCCCACCGTCTAGAGAGGCACAGGGACAGGAAGAGAGGCTCTCCTGACGGCGATCAGGGCTCTCATACTGATACCCCAGGTTTAAGTCTCCAAGATGGGGTCTTTTTTTCTTTTCGTTTCCTTCCGTAAAAAAAAATAGGAAGCACCTGTGTAAATGGGCCACCGTCTCGAAGAGGAATTGTGTTAATCCGATCCTTGTTGTTACTGACGCAGCCAGGTGCAGTGTGGCTGGTGGGACTGCTCATGTCTGTGTGTGAATAGAGAGATCTGCCAACATTTGAAACGAAGAAATCGGAAGAAACCTATCTAATATGCACCGTGTTGACCGTTGCCGATTATGATGACAATTCATTGGTAGAACGTATTGCCACCTCCTACAATGTGATGAATCAAATGCAAAATAAGGATGTTAAGTTGATTCTAATATTGTTGCTTTGCAAACGGAAAACTTAAGGTGGGGTCGACCCTCATTTAGCAAATTACTAGTGAGAGGAAAGGGAGGGCTGTACTACCTTATGGTGGCATTGACTTGCATGTGCAGGCACGCATATACCCACCACACAGAGCCATAGTACATTCACACACTCATATGCACACTCGCACCCTAAGGTCGTTAAACTGTAGGAGGTGGAACAAGGAGTCAGAAGAGTGGATTTATGGCGGCGTAGCATGACTTCTGAGCTAATCATTTGAAAGGCCCAAGTCAAAATATTCTCTTACCTCTGAAATGTTGCAGCTGTGCTTTCCCCTTGGCTTATGAGACCGGGCCTTCTTTTATATTACCATCATATCCTGTGTTTTAATACATTTCACAAGCTGACGCCAACACCACTTATTTAAAATGTATATGCGAAAAAAGTAAGGGACATATCTGTATCTCTTTACAATTGGGGGTGTTTCGATAGCCATCTCTGCCATGAGTACAGCAGTCATGTGTGGATTTCAAATGAAACACCACCATTGTCCCAGGCAAAAAAGAATCACAGAAGAATCCCCTTGAGGGTCATCCACCATCTGCTTTGAAACTGACTAGCTCGATACCGCAACCACAAGGGCCACTTGGCAACAGAAATGCATCTCGGGCGATCGTGGCTCTTGGACCGTTGGGCTGTAGGCCCCTTTTTTTATTATTATAGTGGCCACAGAGGTCTGCCAAATGAACAAAGGCCGCTATCATCTGGGTTGGTGGTCCGAGACCTGCGCTCTGACATTTTGACCCCTGTGACACCATCCCTCACCCCTGTCTGTCTGAAAATAGCCTCGACTTCATCCCTCCTGTTCTCACCCATCTCCCCATCTCTGTGGTACTGCGCTCCTCGGATACAGGGGGCTAGCAAATGCATACGATACAGTAAGGCTAACCAGACCAGGCTTTCCGTGTCTTATAGTTTTCCGCGGTTGAGAACCATGCAATTATCGGCGTTGCAGCAAAATCTGCAGAACTTCATTGTGCTGCCATTTTTTTCCGTCATTTCCATCCTCAGCGATCCCCAGCGACGCGGTTGGGCTCAGGCGTGGAAAATTAAAAGGAGTCTTATCAGACCTTAGCTTGGTAGCAGACATGTCTTCCTGTTATTGCTTTTATTGGAGAGTCCCGTGTTATAATTGTGGTTTGCATGCCTGCGAGAACGCAAACGACTTCCGAATCGTTGTGTTGCAGGTTACAGAAGGGCTGTAATTTTTTTACGGAGCTCCAGCGGTCTGGTGCATGTGTCCCCGGTGCGGCTGCACGTGTACGTTCAGTATGTGGTCGGAAGCAGGCGGCTGCCGTGCATTTACAGCACCTTGGGAAGTGGCACGCATCCTGCAAAGGGCCTACTCTAAACTGTGCTTTGTGCATTGGCCATTAATGTTCGGTGGTTGAACACACTTTTTTTTTGTCTTTGCTCTACTCTGTTGTGGCAGATGTAACGATGTCATTCCAACTGACAAATTGAGTTATTCATCTCCCTTCATCTGTCATGGAATACATTTGATATCCTGGTCTCATTGATGTTATCGTACACGTTGTGTCACATGTCTAGGTGAATCAAGTTGTTGTAGGCCATTTGTACCTCCTATACTCTTCCTAGTCTGAAATCAGATTTGGAAAAAAATATGGTGAAATTAAACTTCCTTTATTCTCTATTTTTCCTATTCCTTTCATTATTTATTTTCTATCTTTCAATGAATCTCTATACCTTTCCCTTCTGGGGATTAAAAAGTCAAGGTCAATTATAAATATTCAGTACAATGGAGCTTATTTTTGTGATCCAATGTGTATTCATTAATCACTTGTAATCGTTGTATTGAAAGATATATTTTTAACATTTATAGGTTTTAATTGACGGATCAGTCATGCTGACAAGACCATCTAACCTTATTCATGGAATTGATAACTTCCTACAATTACATCCATGTTGTCCAGAAATAACTCAGGAGACATCAGATGCAGTTGCCATGAGCAGCTGATTAATGGAAGCTGTCAGGGTTGGCTTTGCTACTAAGTGGTCGATTCAATTTAACTTTCCTTTTACCTTTTGGACTTTAATATCCATTGGCAAAATATCAGGCTCTAAAATCCCATGACATCCCATACGTAACATTAAGTGTTCCCTAAAATGGTAAACAAATGAAAAAATGAATAGAGCGGTTACCCTCGTTTAGACTAATAGATCGATGTTTTGATATGGCAAGTATAACAAGTATAACAAAAATTGTAATATTCTCATTCAACTTATTTTGGTTTCGAACAGCAGAAAGTATTTACAAATGCAAGTTTGAGTGAAATTATTGGCTGTTACATAAAATATGCTTCATAAGTCATCTTTGGCACACATATTCGCTAATTGCTACATTATTATTGTAACAATGAGTTAAAAGTCAACCTTCCATATCCACCCCATAGTGTTGGATTGAGTCAAAGTCATTGTATTTGTTCTCTCTCTCTCTCCAAGGAACCCTTTGGTCTCCTGGAATCAAACAGGAATTTTTATAGATGGAAAATCTTTAATAAAAGAAGATGAGGAAAGAGTATGCTTTTATTCGGTGCTTTCTGGTGATAACTTTATCAAAGCAAACCACCTCCTCAGCACTCTCACAGCGTGGTCCAGAATATAAAGTGATGGGAAAACACTGTTTAAACACTAAAGGGGCTTCAGAGGTTCTCAGAAGAACCTATAATGAAATACCCATATGGACACAGATAAGCTAATGGGTTAGTAGTACGGTGAAGTTTCCTGTTGGGATAAAAATTAGGCTTAGGTTGAGGTGACGATTAGGGTTTAGGTTAAGGTAAAGATTAAAGTTGGGTTAAGATGACGATTAGGGTTAGGTAAAAGGTTAGGGATAAGGTAAAGTTTGGGGTTAAGGGTTAGGGTTAGGGTTAGGGTTAAGGGATAGGTCAAAGGTTAGGGTAAAGGTTAAAGTAAGGTTTAGGGTATGGGTTATGGTCAGGCCGTGTCAAGAAATGAACTGGATTATCAGATCGTAAAAAGATCTGTTGATATAGTTATATCATTATCCTTCAACTAAAGTCGAAGTTATGTTTGCTGTCAAACACAAACAATTCTGTAACACATTAATTGAACTTGAAAGTAAAGGAAAATAGGGGTTTGTGGGAGAGAGAGGTAAACCACTAATCTGTCGAAATGGAGCCACATGTCCACATAGAAATCTAAGTGACTATAACAAGAGAAGGCAAACAATTGAAGTGCATGCTTTCAGGCCTCCAAGTGTACCATCAGTTGAGGTAATAAAATCACCTCTGTCTGTCTCCAAATACCTGCCCTGCTACGGATTTGAGCAGGCTTTTAGCCTTTAAATACGCAATAACAGTTCACCAAAATGTCCAAATAAACACATCTGGGGCATTCAAGACCTACACATTTTAGCATTCTAGCATGATGTTGCTGTACAACTGTAACAACTGTTTCTGTCTAACCACCACGAAATCTGACATTCATTTTAATGTTTGGTCAGTGGTAAGTTAAGAATGACGAATGACAAATAATAACGACTTTGAAAGGTGGTTTTCGGGGCATTTGTTTCTTTGTTTTTTTGGAGTTTGCTTGCCGTTTGCCACCCTGTTGCTTTGCAGCCATAAAGCATCTGGAAGCTAGCGTTGGTTAATTCCAACCTTGGAACAAACCAACGGGAGAAGGCTCAAACACAACAGGTCATTAGTCCAACTGTCACTGAGCATGCTTATTAAACTGTCAGTGCATTCTCAGACACTCCATCTCCCAATTCAGTTGCTCCCCGATTAATGACGGAACATAGGATTTATTCATAAAGATAAACGTTTGACATGTGGAAGCAATGGAGAGGGGGGGGGGGGGGGGGTTGATATCATGCACAGGTTAAAAATATCTTTACTACGAACAGTCAGCAATTAATAAGCTTGATGTGGCCACTTTCAAATGGTGCGGTAACTGCCTCAAACTGGGGGGGTCTCCGTTTTATGAAAGCTATATATTGTTCTCATTTAGTTCCTCAGGCACAGAAGGCTTAACGTTAAGATGCTCTGATGTGTGTCGCGATGGCGACACACATCCGATTTCTTTCTTTTTTCTCTGCTTATCTGTTTTTCTCACCAGCCACTGCTGGCCAGGTCTGCGCTGGTGTGTTTTTACACCAGAACTTTCCACTGCAGTCTGTCAGCAGGAGATGAGTAAAGGTCTGCCTGCGCCACATCGATTGGAAGAGGATTCCAGATTAGGGCTGTTGCCAGCGGGGTAATTCACAACACATGTGCTGGATAGCGAAGAGGAAGAGGCTTCTGAGCTGGAAGGGCAAGCCGAGGCCCTTATCGTTTTTAAGTTTCACAGCTCTATGCTAAATAAAACTCTACAGCTGAGGTCAACGGTGGCCTCCTGGAGAAGCAAAATTATCTGTGTGCCTAGAACTTCTTCGACCGCAACTTTTTTCTATACAACTTCACAGGTAGTAGAGGTTAGTGCATACAGATGGAATGATGGAATATGTCACATCACAAAACATACCAAGAGAAGTATAGAGAAGTAGCATATTATATGCAACACTATTAATGAATTTTTTTTTCCTGGTTAATGATGTGCTGGATTTGGACTTGGAAGTTAATTTGAATCACCTGCACACACACACACACACCATTAAGATAATTAATATTCTACCTAAGGGATCATTCGGTTATCGTTCCCAGTCCTCATTGTCCAAAAACTATGTTTCCTTTTTTCACTGTATCTATTAGCAAGCTCACTTTCACTCTACTCAACTTTTCCCTTCCAATAAATACCGTAGAAATCCATCATGCAAACGCACCGTGACACTCTATTACCTCCCACTTGTTCCCTATTCAGACCATTACAAATCTGTAATTCATCTGACCAATGAACCGTAGCCCTCTTGACCTCTTGTGGCTGGAATCTTATATCGGATCTCATCACACTAATGACATCATCTCCTGGACCCCACCCCCTTCCCCTGGTGCACCCTGGCAGGAGCGGCTGTGTGCAGCTGTGACACCGCGGTTGGAGGCATAGCCTGCTGTCCTCGCGGGAACCTTTCCAATATCCGATCGTCTCACAGGGCCAGGGTCGTGGCATGCGTCCCACGTTCCCCAGACATGTCGGGATAATCTGTGCAGCGTTAGCATCCAGCGTCGGGGCTGGAGCCAGGGCTGGCGGCTGCCTGAGTTATCGCCCTGCCGGTGTGGCCAATGAGCATGCTAATCTCACCGCTACAGGGTGGTCACAGGGCTCCATGCCTTCCAGCTCTCATCCCCCGCTCCATGAGAGCCGCAGCACTCCCACTAAGACGTCTTTTTCACCACTGCAAGCCTCGGCGACTGAGATAATGGAAAATAAGAAAGATTTGGAGGTGTTTGTTTCCCGTTTTTTTAAGTTGCACAATTATCATCTCTTATTCTATCCAGGCATCAGGTTTAATTTTCCGTTCTATAAAACAGAAACAGTTTGGCATGATAGAAAAGGATTGGAAACAAAATTCCACATGTTCACACTGTTTCTGTTCTGTAATTTATGGTTGGTTGTATGTTTAGTAACTAAAGCTAATAAATAGATTGAACAATACTTAAAAATGACCAGCCCCAACCACTATCAACCACTGTCAGTATTGACTAAGTTGGTCTCGGAACTAATATTTGTTGTACTGTCTGCCAAAGGACTTATAAATGAAAATGAAACACACATCCTGCAAAGAGCAAAAAGATTTATACACACACAGTTAGTCTGTCTAAATTGGGCCTTTCCACAATAACACCTAAAAAGTGTCTTGTGAATCCTTGTGTTTGATATACAGGAACCAGATGTAGCCTGTTGCATGTAACTCCTATACATGCTGTAAAAGCCGGTGTCCTGTATCCTGACTGCAAGCAGAGTCTGCAAGCAGACATGGAAAGATGGCTGGTGATCCACTGTGTACGCGTTAAGAGCCATCCGATCTCTCCCTGAACATGTACTTCGACGATAACAAGCGCTGCTCTCCCACTGCAGAACACACAATGAAGAGATGTTCAGGAGTCCCAGTGGAGTTTCCTACCGAATACGCTTCATTTGCGCAAAAGCGTAAACAGTCAAGGGTTGTATTGTGTTACCTGACTCCAGCCGGCAGCCAATCAGTGGTGACGCCGATCTGCCTCTGACTATTACCGTTCAGACAGAGAGGCCAGGGGAGAGAGGAGGTGGTCTCCGCTCCCGTGGAGCCAGACGATGAGGCTGATGGATGGATGGATGAGGTGGGTTTAGGGGTGACGCCAGCAGAAGCGGGCTCCAGGTGTGAGGGAGTGGAACATGGCGGTCCCTCCATCCTGTCTGCCTACTCCAGCCCTGCGAGCCAACAGCTTCTTCCCTTTCACCAGCAATTAGACCGCACGCATACACACACACACACACAAATGCTCACATACACACACAAGTAACCGCATACAGTAGCAGATATAAATACACATACACACACACACACACACACACACACACACACACACACACACACACACACACACACACACACACCATGGGTGAAACAAGCAATCAAAGATGTCTACACACACACACACACACACGGACACATAAGCAAATGAAGCAATCACACACACACACACACACACACACACACACAGCACAGGCCAAAATAGCAGATCGCAGACATCCACACACACATCCACACAGCGCTGACCGTGTGGCCAGGCAGGATGATCCCTCTCAACAGGCAGTCCGGTCTCAATTAGGGGCTTCTCAGTCCCCCATCTGCCATTGACATTACAGTGAGACACATGGCTGGATACGAACCAGCATAATAGGGGACGCTGCAAATACATTTACACAGTTTTACTATGAAGATTAGGTGATCAATTGAACAGAAAGGGCATTCCATCCCATTCACTGTTTTTATATGAAAGACAAAACATGTGATTATACGCCGTGAATGAGTCATGAGAACTCTGAGCACATCATCTTGTACGTACTAGTAGTACTTGCACCAAAGTCATGTAGAGACGATACCTGATATGTGTATGGTGCGCTACCTCTGTTCTTGAGCCATTGCTGGCAGCGTATCCGAGTATCTTAAGTTGGGCTGATCCCCAGCCAGCTGAGGCAGTTTCCTCCGTCTTTACCTTCTGTGGTTTGTATGGAAACAATCGCATTTCAAGGAAACTTGTCTGAGAGCTGTCTGAAGCGAGTGGCTGAAGGCACATGTTCAGCGTGATAAGACTCCAAACTGAGGAAGACATGGAGATTAAGTAGGATAACACAAGGAAAATGACACAGAAGGATCTGATTGGTCACGTCTGTCAAATGCCAGTAATCATATACAAACATACAAATTAAACAAGAGATATACAGAGGCAGGTTGGCTCGTCTTTGACTGAGATCACTTCGCTTCAGGCAGCATAATCGTTATCTGTTTGTATGTACAAGGCCTTTGTATGTCATTAAAGAAAAGTAGCTGCCGGGATTGTGATTAAAAGACACGGTTAGCACAAAGGCGCTATGTCGCTGCTATGTTCTGCATTGCACCGTTGACACACTCTTGCTCATCTGTTTTCACCATCAATCTGTTTTCCTACCAAATAGTCGCGGTGAAGTCGCAACAGGAGCATGGCTTGTTGTTACTGCCTTTTGGCATTCCCCCTTGTTTGCCTTCTCTTTATTTATTGGCCATGGCTTAATTTCCACCCCGAAAGGCATTGTAAACAAAATGGATGAGGTACAATAATATTATTTGAACGGTTTTGCGGGGCTGTTAAATGTCTTCGACAGAGTGGAAGGAAAGCTCAGTCAGTCCCTCTGAGAGGACCCGGGTAAACCAGGCGAAGTAATGTTCTTTGCAGGTACTTTTTTTTTCAGGGGTATTTATTTAGTATCATTATTGTTATTTTATGAGTGAACGTTTTGCAGCACATATATCTGGTTCTATGACCAGTGAGAGAGTGAGTGTCTTTCAGATGCCAACCAAAGATAATTAGCTGGATGTTGTATAATGTGCACTTTACCGAGAAAATCAATAAAGAAAGACCATAAACGCTTGATACCGTCACTTTTAATTCTAGGAGCACTTCTTAAAAACACTAGAAGAATGAGTAGAATGTCAGACAGACGTCAGTGTACGTTTCCGTGGGTTTGCAAAAGCAGACGCTGCTACAATGTTGACTTGTTGTGTTCAATAAAAGCAGATTGAGAGATTTGTTTTGCTCCTGTGCCTCGCTGCGTAACACAACAGCGTTATTTTTCACTATAAACAACAATATACTAACCTTTTTCTGCTGATTTCTTACAATATGTGTTTCGAACGAACGTAGACGTCACTTTGCCGCCCTTTTCCTTTGAGTCGACGATAAGTGGAATCGGAATTGTTGTTTCCAAATATCACACATATGTCATCTTATATATATTGGGTACACGTCCTCCATACACCAATCATAAGTAAGCATGTTTTTCTGCTTACGGAGCCAATCAAATAGATCTAGTCTGCATTTTGTCTCTCACAGTATTTATCTTCCCGGTTTGGCGTCCCTCATTTATTTTTCCGTCAGTTATTTTCCACAGCGTGGGATCGTAAACGTAATAATAGCAAATGTCTGCATCTTCTCCTATGAGCGGGTGTAAAGAGAAAACAGTCCCTGTGATTTAAGACCTGCACTTATCCCTAGCACCTAGCACTCCTTGCACACTACTTTTCTACATTCTCTGTGTTTGTGTCGGTAAAGGTGTCATCTAAAGGAGAACACATCGCTGACACATAGCCGCAAAGCCATGTTCAGGACTGCAGACCCACTTTCTGGCAACGATTTAGTGTGTTTTGGGGCTTCCAGGATCTCCAGCCCTTTTCCAAAGCTCTGGTACTTGAGCCTCTCCTGTAAGAGTTTCTGCAGATGTCTGATAATGCAGACTATGATCCGATCGTGCCTCTGGGCATAATATCACCCACGTCCTATCAAAACACACCGCGGCACCCAGGAGCCCATGGTCAAAAAAGGTTTACCGTTTAGTTTAGTGCGGAACACTCCGTACCGGTCGGGCGTTCCCCTGGCGGCTTTCACACCCGAAGAAAAATATTGAGTGAGATCGTTCCGTGTGTGGACAGTTAACAAACTTCAGGGAATTCAGTCTTTCTTTGGATCTGCCTTTCCGTTTGAGTGCTGACAGATGTCTGTCATCTAGACAGCTGTGCAGATCATATCACGTTATCATCTTATTATGTATGGTAATAACAAATGAAATTATATTACAAAAACAGAAGAACAACGTCAACGACTCATCACAGCAAATCAAGTCTGTTATTCATGTCACCGGTTATCGTAATAACTGAGCAAAATATAACACTTGAGAAGTTTGAGTTTGACAGTGTTTAAGTCTCACATAGCCCCTGTTCTGATGGATAGGTGCTGATGATTACGGCAATGGAAAAAAATTGGAACGCATATATTTAGCTTGCTCCTTTCACCTCATTCTCGCAATCCTCGCTCACTCACACCTTGTTACCCCACATCCCTGGGGAGGGTTTGGTGCAGGTCGGTAGCAGGACACTGGCTAGAGAGTGTGTTGATTCAGTCTCTCTCTCTCTCTCTCTCTCTCTCTCTCTCTCTCTCTCTCTCTCTCTCTCTCTCTCTCTCTCTCTCTCTCTCTCTCTCTCTCCCTCCACTGGTGCTATGGAGGGAGGACCACCGCTGGTTAGTGGAGAGCCCGTCACCTGGTGCTCATTTCCTGCCTAAGGACTCTGGAGGGCCTGGTATCACTTGTGCAGCGGGTCTGCCTGTGTAAGCCCACATTTTTGCAGTGATGGAAAGGCTTTTAAGAGGGAGAGACAGAGATGGAGAGAGCTAGAGGGAGAGAGAAAACATTGTGGCATATTTTCATTTGTTTGTCAGTGATAAAGGCGATGAACACATTTCCTTTAATTTCCTTCATCAAAGGATGACTGTAAGACCATCTATAAAGAGCAGTGGTGGTAGTTCACTTTCGTTGTGATTCACATTCGGCAGTCAGTCATTCCTCTTGACTATTCCAAACGATATATGAATGGATAGATGGATAGATGAGAGCGGGAGAAGAAGAAGAGTAAGGCAGCTGTGGTTACCGACCGTCACCGTGACGACAGATATACACGACAGATGAACGTGTTACTGATTCCTTTTCGTATCCCAGTGACACTTTCATCCATCACCATTCTGTCTACATGTGAACTCCATGTGGACCCCAAAAGATCCCTCCTCAACCATCGTTGAACTCCGAGAAGAGATAAATACCAAGAGACCAGAGCATCGTCTGGAGCCTCGCTGGACGTCCAGGGGTGAATCCCATCCCCTCGGCCTCTCAATAGTCGGGATGCAGAGATCAAAGTCAAAAGCCCTGCTTCTGCCGCTGCCAGTTCCATACACAATGTGGCCGTCAGTATGGAGGATTTGTCTCTGTGGTTGTCCGTGGAGGGCCGGCTGCAGCCCGGGGAGGAGCACAGAGGAGATGTGCCTCTCTGGGGGGGGTCACGAAGGGCCGCACGTGGAGCGAAGGGAGGGGGAGCAGAACGGCGGGCGACTACAGTAAACCTAACGAATGGCTTTGTTCCTAATTATGTGGTCCGCGTTCCTGACGAACAGTATCCCCGTTGGACACACTTGCATGCACACGCACACACACACGTTCATGCACACACACATGCACACACACACACTTTTTTTAGTAGAAGGATCGCTTACAGATACAGTCTCCCTGGCTTTCTGTGATTGCTGCCTGTCAATCTTCCTTCCTGCTTTAATGGTTACGACCACATGGGAAAACTTTCCACCACAACAAAGTCGCCGGCTGGCTCCCCTGATGAAAAGCTATGGACACGAAGAAAAATACATAATTACAGTGATGTGTTGACAAAAGCAGACTACATGGCCCCTTTCAGGGGCACATATATATTTCGGCTGTTGCTGATTATATCTGCGGTGGAAATCATCAGTATTAAATAAACTGTAAGTGAAGACTTAAATTTTCCACTTCCAGTGTTGATATTAAGGGCAACATGCAAACTCTACTTCCCCGACATCATCTTAAGAAGGCGGAACCGTGAGTTTTCAGAGCGCTGAGATGAGCATGGGCTGATTTGTTGTGTTGTTCCAACAGATTGCAGAACACTAACTCCTGTTGAGGAGAACCACTGTTGCCGAAAGGGAAGTCAGACAAGACAATGGAGCCCGTGTGAGAGTCGTCCTTTGTAATCTCTTGATCTCTAATGAAATATGTCAGACTAGTGATCTTTGTTGATGACTTTCGGAGGAAGTCTGTAGGGGCTGCTGAAGAATAACTTTTTTCTTTCACTGGAAAATGCTTAGATTATATATGTGTGGGAAATTGTTTTTAACAAAAGCCTTGGTTTCACAATCTTAAATCTTGAGTCTGTACTTTTTTTTATTGCAACTCTGTTGATGGAGAATATCAAGTATATCATTTTCTGGCATTTATCTTATAGAGCAACAATAATTTGCCCATCCAGCTTTCCCCTCTGCCCTATGTAGCAAATGCTAAATTGTGCTGGTTTCTATTCATTTTCAGGTTCATGATAAAAACAGTTACACACAATTACAACTATTGCATGATTTCTGGAGTGGGCATTTATAAGATCACACCAGTTAATAAAATAGTGGCACATTGTAACATTGTGTTAAGAGACCAGCTGTAAGAGAGGATTAGCTTGACTCAAATATTAATGAGTAAGCAATACAGAAGTTGGTCCTGAACCCCCTGTGATCGATCTAACAGGAAATTGTTCTGATGAAATGTATATTCAATAAACACAAGGGGTCCACGTTAATTCTCGGAAACATCAACATTTCTTCGCTGCATCACAGCTCCATAACTACCCAAGTGTCACTCACACATTCAATCTAAAGGCCTGTAAATAACGTCGAGATTTCTCTGTCTTCAAGAGCAGCTCCCTCAGTTCCCCCTCAGAGCTGGAATGTCTCCTCAACGAGGTATGCAATGGCATTCACGTTATGGTTCCAAGTTTCTGGCCATAACGTATAAAGCTTTCAACATAAACCCTGTCTGTTTTCTTAGGCCTAGTTCACTCCAAATAATGAATGGCCTTCTGGAGAGGCTGGCTGGAGATACATTTCCACTCCAAAACACAGACTATGTGATGGTAAAACATCAACAATCTCCTCACTCTTAGGGAGTCTGTGCTATTACCGTTAAGAAATAGGAAAAGTACTGATAGTCCTATTCCGGTGGCCCTGCAGTGTAAAACACAAAATAGGAACAGCTGTAACACAATCCAGCATACAAAACTACAAAAGGATGAGCTTAATCATATTGAAGGGGGTTCAAATGTATTTATGTATGTGGGCTGTATTCCCAACTATGCTGATGATAATCTTAAAACGGTCAGTTTTTTCTTTTTCACTGATGAGGATCATGGATTCAAACATTGTGCACTCTGTTTCAGTGGAAGGACTTGTATTTGGTCAAAGGCTCAATTAATTTCCCCGTTAATCTATCTGCCACAGTGATGAAGGTCTTTCTGCTTTGAAATCTCATTGCAGCACTTTGCTTATTTTCCATCCACAGTATGAAGTGATTTGTGTATTATGTCTCTTTTTGATTGTTTGTATGGGATTAAATATTATTTATTAGCCAACCATTATGTCGTACTGTTTATGGTATTACCCTTGATTAATTTAAGGGAAATGTATATGGTATGATGGACTTCTTTGTTAAAACATATTTCTACAGGAGGCAAGCTTTAAAAAAATAAACTCTATCATTTAGAATAATAGTAAGTACAATTAAGTTTCACACATCGTGTTCAGATAAACCTGGCATGTTTTCTGCCATACTTCATATGGGATGGGTGATATGATGATTAGCAAATGATTAGGAACGACTGACAGGAGGTTTCCATCGCTGAGCTCTGAGTTATGCACTTCATTTCTCCACAGACTGATAAACTCTAGCATGTTCATGAAAAAAAAAATGAAATTTTGTTCTGAATAAAAAACACATGTCCAAACCAACTTGTGTGGAAACTTCGCACAGCAAACACACCCTATAGGAAACTTGGTAAATCCTTCCCTTGACCTCAAACGTTGAAATCAAAGCATTAAATGAAAACAGAACTAAACCGCGGTTTCGCTCTGTAACGCGTTGTTATGCCTGTGTTGCCCGAAGTGAATACCCCCCGGTTCTAGATGTATATCACTTAAGCCTGATCACGGATGCAAGGACATCAAAAGGCGTGTGTGTACGTCCCACTTCCTGCATGGCGTTTGATGGCGGGGATAACGTCATGACGGTTGGGGTCATAGATGGGTGTGCATCGCTCAGTGTGCTTTAGGTTAATGGAGACCATCAGCCCAGATGGAGGCTGAACAACTGTGTGTCTGGAGCCCTGGATTGTATGAAATACGTTTGCACGGTACATTTGGCAGTCTCACGAAGAACAGGGAGGAAAAAGAGACGCAGGCATAGCCACATCAGACGGAATGTATCAAACACATATTGGCATGTACAGTTACAGTTGTGTTTTTGCCAGGTACAGCATGAAAGGTGCAGAGCGCTGTAAATACACTGTATTTCATTGCTTGAGTACAATGAAATCTTCACCAATTCAACCCACAGTAGGTTTTTCTTTCTATGAAATGTACTAAAAGTTGTCCGATGCTTATCAAATAAGAAATATAAATAGATTGGGGGAGGTGTTGATGGCAGTTATGTTGAAAGATTAAAAAGCAAAAAGTTGCATAACTCTCATAACAAATATAGATACTAATGCTTTGTTTACAAGACGTTCTTTGTTCAAGTCTTTTCCTGCTCAAAATATTGGCCCTTTCTAAGTGGTGGAGTAACGCTGATGATTTCCAGATTAGGAGGCAGATGTATTTACCCTACAGCACTTAGCTGGGCTTCGCATAGCAAATTAAGGCAAGGCGGTGCCGTCCAGTGAGTATGGATGAGGCCGCAGCTATTCCACATATTGCATACGTCTCATGTCTGAACTTTCATGTCTCTCTCTGTCTCTGTCTCTGTCTCTGTCTCTGTCTCTCTCTCTCTCTCTCTCTCTCTCTCTCTCTCTCTCTCTCTCTCTCTCTCTCTCTTTATATACTGTATACATATATATCACTGTGTGTATCTCAATCTCTCTCGCTCTTTATCTCTGTTTCTCTCTCTCTTTCTGCATGTTAGACACAGATACAGTCGCATCCCTTCATCTGATGGTAAACAATTCACTTGCACATGAACAGATGGCCAGTTTCTACAAGCGTGTCATATATCTCAACTGACTTCACAACCCACCCACCAAGATAAAGCAGAGCCATGTCTTCAAGCTTGCCGCTCAGTATATTGTATATGTCTATACATTCGTTTGAATTCACATAGGGGTTCCAGGCCTTAACGACTTAAAGGTACAGGTACAAGCCATACACGCACATTCTTTCCCATGATTAACAATCGTTAGTAGCGCAGCTCTTATGACTCAAATGCTCCTGTCGTAATTTATGAGGACCATTTAATGACGCTAGCCCTGTTATGTAACTTTACCAGCAGACATTCTCTTGCTTTTATCTGATGGTGGTGCTTTTAAAGGGGCAAAGCTAGGCATGCTAGCTGTTCCAATAAAAGCATGCCCCGGGCGATAGATTCTCGTCGGTATAACTGGTTGAAGGATATTCAATTAGTGTTTATTCAAGTAGCATACTTATATAAATCTATATTATTTCAGTGACAATTAATTTGTCTTGAAAATGTTTTTGTAATGACTTGAAATGAATGTCACTCATCGTTGTGCCTATAAATGAACAGTTGGCTGGCAATGGTACTTAAATTTCACTTACATACTTCCTGAATAGTTTAAGATGTAGCAAAGCGATTCCAGCTTTTTCAGGAAACCTTGGAGTGAAATCTAATGGAAGTAAGGTGAGTTTTAGGAGGGCGGGATTGGGTAGCCCCCGCACGCCCAAGACATTAATTGATTGATGATGAAGTTATTATCCTCACCCCGACCATTACAAAATGTACACAAAAAAGGGAAAAGGTTGTTGGCCAAGAGAGTTTGGCTGGTGATCAATGACCGCAACTTCAGTGTTTTCAAAAATGTGGAAAAAATACCACATAGTTGGACAGAGTGACAAATAGGAGGCATGACATCATTTGAAGATGGCTATTTCTGTATCTTTATTTCAAATCTTTCCTTTCTCTTAGCATAAAAATCAAAATTCCCACGAAAACAACAACAACAAAAGTATATTCTATTTTATAGGCCATGGGTTGTGTCAACTGTGCCTACTGTCTACCCTCTTCAGTCAAAGAAAAGTCTGCACAGTATTCCCTACATACTAATGAAGCCATGTCATGAACGGTCACACAACAGCTGTCACATTTCAAACCACAACAATGCAAAATACAGATGTGTCCAGATGCATGTAGTTAAAGTAAGTGATTGTGTGACTCCAGAATTTAATTAAAGAGCCTTGGACACGTGTTGCCTTTGTGCAACAAAACTGGCTAATGCTGTGTCCTTCTCTTCTGTCAAATTGGGTTCAGTGGAAATGTAAAACCACAATAATATAAACATCAGCAATATAATTTATTATTGCAGAGAGACAAGAGTCTGTTCCACATCAGCGCATTTTATCTCTCCCTATTGAGAAACAGCGAAGGAATTCTGTGAAATTAAATAAGCATGTGCCTAGCATGTCCTGCAAAAACATCAGAGTACGTTTATTTGCTGCAGCAAAGTTATGAATAGCCTCTTTGTCCGGTGAAAATGGACGGTTGAGATATTTGCCAGCATGTGTCAAAACTGTAAAACAATACACCAACATAATGCAACCAACAAGGACTTGCATCAAGATCACCATGCCATAAACCGTAACACATGTACATGGAGCATATGAATGATCATATGGGCAAATGCTGGTAGTAATTGCGATGATTGTCATTTGATTAGTGTCTCATTAAAGAGCCTGTGGTGTTGATGTATAGATCGTTAGTGGGCTGCTTTCTTGACATCCTGGGGCCATGTGTTGGTGAAAATGCGTTATGTTTCCATGCCACTGTATGAATGGGAAGGATAATGGGATCTATCATGAGACTTGAAAGTTTATTTTTTCTAGCCTTTATATACTTCCATTATGCGGATGATTAAAGCAAGAATTAGGGATGCCCGCTATTTCTGTATTCGGCAGTCCTCTTTATCTGGTCGTGGTCGTTAGTGAAGGGGTGTGTTTTTCTTAGAATTTGGGAGCCCTTATTGCTCTGCTTCAGAACATTACGTTTTCCAAAAACCTTTTTTTTATGATACTTTCAAAGAAATTGCCAACAGTTTGTAAGAAGCCAAACTTTTACCAATGTGGAAGATGTTGGCTAAAATGTGTGTACAGAATATACAGAGCATACAATATGACATTAATCAAAAATATCAGTACTGTAAATAATAAGGAAGTCATTGAATTGAAGAATTGATTTAGAAACAAACTGCCAACGGCATTATATGCAGCACTCCCATCCTCCCATGCTGATACTGATACATAGCACCAACATGAACCTGACAATGGCGTCAATATATGGAAACCTGATACATAAACCTCAAATATAACAGCAAATGATCCCTGGTGACAAAGCAGCAGGGGGCACCAGGATCCCCTGAGGTAGCCTCTACTTTCATGTGGCCAGGTTCTGTATATTGGACCGGAGAGCATCTGCGGTGCTCACTGGAATGGAAATTGTGTCCCATCAAAGCAGGTCTCGTGTACACCACACACACACACACACACACACACACACACGCACACACACAAACACACACACATGTGCACGCACACACTAAACTTCAATGTGAAACTGAGCTGAACAACGTCAAACAATGTTTTTCGATCTCCCTGATGAACTTATGTAATCCGCCCCCACGACTTCGTTATTCAAAATTCTGTCGAGTGAACAAATATTATCCCCATGTGAGCCCCCATAGGCACACCTCACCCACCCAGATGCCTATCACCACTTACTTGGTAGAGTGAACCCATTTACCAATGGGGATCTGTCGGTTGCTATCCCAACATGTGCAACAACTAACAGAAGTTGCAGACCAGACAGAAATGGAGAGGGCTTACATGGTGATAATTACAGGGTTTCTCTTTGCCCCGAAGGCAAACGGCCCTCTGAGATCCCTCTTTTCCAGGCCACAACTGAGCACCCAGAAGGCCACAGATTGCTTTTGGTCTGGCCGATCCTGCCCCGTGGAGGAGCCAAGACGGTTAGAATGTAAAGGAAAAAGAGTGGGCCTCTGGCCATTGTTAGTGAGCAGAGCTACACTTATTTTGCAAAACCGAAAGCATTTTACTTGAGACTAGTCATTGAGTCGTTACTTAATTAATTTAAATATATAGGAAGCTTGATAGCAATTCAATACTACACATCAAGCCTCAGTTTTGCGACACGTTAATCCTTCATATGTATTTGATTAATTAAACTGTTAAAAAAAACTTAAAAGCCTTGTTTATGTTTTCCTTTATTCTTGCCAGTCCTAGCAGTTGCTCTCCAAGTCTTAGCCCTAAATAACCCTCAATTAGGCTGTGGCTTTAACTTGTTTTCCCCTGGTGTACAACCCAGGAATCAACTATCAGAAGAAGAAATGTAGCACACCGCCAGTATTTCAATAGACCCTGTGAACTGGCCATTACACTTTTGCCTTTGTCCAACTCATTTCCTAAAGTTGTTACACATGCAACCTTCATGTCGGTAAGTCTTCAACACAAAACCTCCGCTACTAATAGAAACAATCATGAGCTTTGAAGCCCATAAAAGAGATCAGAGGCCTATTAGGTGTTTAGTCCCTAAGCTACTTTCACTACACTACATTACACTACAACACAATTAACCAGGGTGTGGGAACCTTAAGTCAGGGATCTCATTCATAATGGAATAATGAGATGAACACATTTGGAAAAATGTGGGGTCTATTTAGAACCTTCACAAATCTCTAAACAACCAGGTTACAAAACAAGCTTTTGAATTGGCCAAAAAAAAAGGAAAAATACGCCGTACCTTGAGGGAACGAAGAAGGTGGCAGTGAGGGGCATTGTTTGTCCACGGTTGAACCATGGATAACAGTACAGATTTTGGGGTTCTCACCACATCTAATGATCTGGCAGGACGTCTGCATGACGTCCTGCCACAAAAAGAACCAATCTGACAATAGGAAGGCTTTATGTCTCCTAACACCTCCAGATGGCTTCTACGCCTTGTTTCCTTTAGACTGTAGACATGACTATGTAGTGTGTGTGTGTGTGTGTGTGTGTGTGTGTGTGTGTGTGTGTGTGTGTGTGTGTGTGTGTGTGTGTGTGTGTGTGTGTGTGTGTTTGTGTGTGCGTGTGTGTATGACTGTGTGTGTACATCCGTCTGGGTTCAAAGCTTGCATATGATGGATCACACCCCAGATGAATATTTGTACATGTGTGTAATACTTAACTTGCCTGTGTCTGTTTGTTTTCGTGCACGCAAAACAACAGCTTTTCATGTGTGACAAACAAACATGAACCGGGTGTGCTTGTGTTTGTGTGTGTGTGTGTGTGTGTGTGTGTGTGTGTGTGTGTGTGTGTAGAGCTGGCCAGACCGCGTCTCAGACAGATGCACACCAGGAACACAGAGACACAGAGAGAGGGGTTGTGGATGGAGAAGGTGGTGGTGGAAAGGTGGTGGTAAGGTGGTGGTTTGAGGTGGGGTTGGGTTGAGGTACAAAGGTCTGACTGACACAGTGAGTCCTCAAGGAATGATGACTCTTACGTCTATTCGCCATAACGTCATGGGACGTTATTGATAGGCTGTCTACAGTGTGACACTGAACGTCAAATTATTCTGAGCAATTGATTTATTTTGCTGGTGGGATAGTGTTGTGGCGTTAAACTTCCATCTGAATGGTTCTGATCTATACCTTTATAGGCCTATCAACGGTATACCAGTAGGCATCCAGGAGCAGGATAACCCCTACCTGCTCATTAATGACATGTATGTATACTTATATTTACTAATAAGATGTTTTGCTCGAAAATGCTCCTTCACTGTGGGGTCAAGAGGTCAAGTCAACTCGGGCCTCCAAGATGATTGTTTCCAACCAGACATCAACAAGCCATTATTTCTACAGAATTTCATGAATGAACCAAAGGAAGTGGTGATAAAAAATAATCAGTTAGTTATGTTGAGTAAAAGAACAGCAAAAGCATGTGTATCCTTTAATGACAGCTGTATATTTAAATGAGATCATTAACCAGATAGTTATGTGAAAACAATAAAAACAAGGAAGTTGGTGTAATTGTATATAGCAGTAAAACAGTTAATTATAATGTATAACAAACCAAAAGGTGAGATACTTGGCTTTTGGCAGTAGAACAATTGTCTGTTGAAAGACATTCAGAGAGACCTTATCTGAAGGGAATTTACTGAAATTTCATTGCAATGTTTATGAGGGTGATTTAAAGTGGTGGTACCAACAGCAGTTGTGTTGGGGGGGCAACAATTGTTTTTATTGCGGGTAATAAAGGTCAGCCAAGCCATACAAAACCCAAATGGCATTAATTATTACAAAATGTTTAGGAAACATGTCCATTAAGTTCATAATTGAGATGCAGGGTTAGGTCTAAGCTGAAAGAAAAGTTGTTTACAGTTTTGCTCAATCGTTTAAACACGTTTTCTGAAACTATAGCTTAATTTCTCAAAACTCTAAACACAAACCTGAGAAGAGTTAATCATTTTGTCAAAACTACACAAATTCTTCTCAAAACTGATTATTTTCCACCAAACACAGCAATCAAATGAATATCTCTTAATGAGCTTAAATTAAAAACTGGTGTGATCAATTCAAAACACTTCCATCAAAATACTATTTACATATGTTTTGGATTTATGAAGCCATGTAACATATTCCAATGTATAAAATTGTTTAGAAATAGCATTATTTTTTAAAGGTGCAATTAGGCCTACATATAGGGCTAGTATAAAGACTGCCATATTGTTATATAATGCTGTGAATGTATCATATAAATATTGCATTGACACAATCATATCAGAATAGGATACAATGCATATTTATCTATCCAATGAGCTCCAATGGGCTAAACCCACAATCCCAGCTTCCCAGAGTCATACTGTACACCTATAGTTGATGCTGCAACATTGTTCTGACAATACACCAATGTTACCTATTTTGGTCAATTACAGTACAGTAATTGCACTGATAAGTAAAAGGAAAAACACTACAGTAAGAAAATGTTTTGAATGTCTTTCGGGGGATGTAATGATGAAATCAGTGCAAGTACAAGTACAAAAATGTAACAAAGCAGATTTTTTTTTTACTGTAATTCAGTAAAATGTTCAGCTGAACTGACTGCATAAAAAGCTTTTCGTAGGCCAACAAAAAATAAAAATGCGAAAATAAATTAGGTAACATGTAAATCAGTATGTATCCCACCTCCAATCCTGATCAGGCCAAAGGACCATATCGACAACACAGTAGAGCTCACTGAGTCCTCTTTTATGCTCTGACACATGATTGAAGTGTTTTGCCAGTTTAGTTTGAACAGGTGAGAAGTGAGTTAGACTTATTGGCAATAAGTTGTTGCGTTTTGAAGGCCAGTGTGATCCAGGTGAACCAAGTGTGCTAAATGATAAGATTTGTGCTTAGAGTTTAGCAAAAATTTGAAAACAGTGGAATTGTGCTGAGAGTTTAGCAGTCTGGACCCTTGTAGTTGATACAGGAACTTCAAGTTTTCAGAATTGTGTGCATAGTTCAATTTTTTGTGTGTATACAATCGAGAAAAACTGTAAGAACATGTATTTATCAGAACAAATATATCCTTAATGTTTTTCCAGGGCTGTGTAATTGACAGGATGTGTAATTGATGTAAAGTTATTTGGGCTGCTTAACTTAAAAAAATTTACCTAAACTAAAAAATTGCATGATTGAAAAAGTATTCAATTCAGTATTTCATTCTGAAAAGGAATAACGTTGATCCTATTACAGAGTTACTAAACAAGCTAGCAGAAAAAGGAACAGAACACAGGCTTTCATTGAAAAGGTTGTAAGAGGGAAATTGTTTGCATATGGTTCAAAAGTAATGGGAAGTCCACAATTAACTGTGGACTTCCAGAACATCAGACTTCAGACTCTTACCCAAAACAACAAGAGATTGTTTAAGTTGAAAGGAAGGCAGGGTGTTTGGGTTTGCCATGGTGCAACAAATTAAAAAGCATTTTATCAATGCCATACATTCACCAAATTGGTGAAAAGGCGTTTTCTTTGCGGCAAACAGATGGGTCTAATGTGTGCTCTTCTTTATATTGTATTTCATGGTTAATGAATAAAATCTGAAAATGTATACAGTTATACAATGAAAAGCCTATGCATCTACCCATGAGTAGTTAGTTGATAACTGAACAACAGGTGGGAGGGCTAACATTCTTGCTAATTTGGCTACCATTGGTCAGTATCTTTAGATTTTGAGCAATCTTAGTGACTGCATTAAATGGGGGGGGGGGGGGGGGAGGTAGCAGAATAAAGAGTGTGGTTCGCTAGCCAGGCAGTTATAGTATTTTGTCACTCGAGGGAAGAAGAGCTCGGTGTTAAAGGATATAAGCTGTGCGTCTGTAAAGAAGGTTGTGGATAGAGAATTGAGATATGGCACGGAGCAGGTCTAGGTATGTAATCATCAGAGGTGAGGGTGGTGAGTCCTTCCTGTGAAAACAGTCTGTCAGACCCTCAGTACGGGAAATGGTGTGACAGCGTCCCCTGCTGGCCCCTGAGAACCCCCACCTGATCCCAGTCTCATCACCTAGGCAGAGGGGGGGGGGGGTCCTAAACGGAACCCCCCACACAAAGTCCTTGGCTACACATGAGTGACCTCAGAGAGAGAGGGGGAGAGAGGGAGAGAGGGAGAGAGTGTGTAAAACACTGAAGACTCTAGCAGAACTATGAATATGTCATGGAAATGAGGTCATGCTGCCGCGGTTATCTTTTCACCAGACAGCCTATAGCATGACCTGGGAGTCACGTCGTCACTCCTTGCTGTTTTTTTCTTTCCTTTTATTTCAGAAACCCCCCAGCCCGCCTGCGACCCCTACACAGGCGTGTGCTTGTTTGTCTGAATGTCTGCCCAGCTGTCTGTCTGTCTCTTTTGATGACATCTTCGGATGCCACTCGGGGATCCTGTTACCGGGGCAATAGCCCTCTCAATCTCCCGTGTGACAGCGTGTTGTCTTTGTCAGGGTGGCTGTGTGTCTGTGTGTGTTCAGCTGATATGGCGGCCATGATGTTGACATTGCTGGCCGGCTGCCTACAGCGCAACTCCTGGAAATCGGTTTGACCCCCTGACCCCCCTAAAGGTTCGAAAAATAACAAATAAAACCTTTGCTAAGTAGCACGTCAGTTACAGTGGCTTGATCGCATTGGACCCCAGCTCACTCTCACACACAAACAAACACACAAACACACACAAACGCACACACACACACACACACACACACATCAGCACACTGCATCCTGCATAATAAATAGAGATGGTAGAGAGGGTCAATTCATGGCTGTGATGAATTGTGGCAATAACAGGAGAACACAGCGCTCCGGTTTGTCATGTTGCATCGTGAAACGTATGTTCAACGTGGCGAGAGGCTACAACAACCCTTAATTAATCAAGGCCGCTCCATGTTCACGAAAACACATTCTTCTTCTATAGCTTGGGCGCCATTCCCCTGATCCATACAACATGCTTTCAAAGAAGAATCCGAAGCCGAAACAGAGCTGGGGTTAAACATCTGTGTGCCGTACTTACATATGAATTCCTCCATAAAATGCTTTCAAGAAAGGGTCCTCTTGAAAGCATCTCTCTCTCTCTCTCTCTCTCTCTCTCTCTCTCTCTCTCTCTCTCTCTCTCTCTCTCTCTCTCTCTCTCTCTCTCTCTCTCTCTCTCTCTCTCTCTCTCTCTCTCTCTCTCTCTCTCCCTCCCTCCCTCCCTCCCCCTCCCTCCCCAGTGAGTTTAGTGCAGGCTCTGGGATGTGATAAGAGCAAAGCTCCAGGCAACACTGAGAGAAAGACGTCGTCTGATCGACTGTACGACACAATGGCGTTTTGTTTAATGCGGTCAAATAGCGAACGTATTGTTGCCAACGCCTAGCAAGAAGTACCCTTTCCCACTTTGTCACGTGTGACATGAGAATTTATGTTATACAACGGATCATATTCAATAAAATAATATAGATTTTATTTCCCGCCACATGAATGAAAGCAATTTTGAGGCTGTTAATACAAGGAAAATAGCATGTTGTTATGACAATTGTGTTCTGGCTCAACAGACATGTGCTTTACACGTGATATGAAATGTCTTCATCTCCTCAGACATGTGTGAAAACAAGCTCACTGAAGCCAATGTGTTGCAGCCCATTCATGTTTTCCTTTCTAGCCAAACCAACACAAGCATTTTTGCAAAAATGATTAATAATTACATTTCACTGAAGCATACAATTCATTTATTGGTTGTCATCGTTTTTCAATACAGCCTCTCTCACGCACACGCACACACACACACACACACACACACACACACACACACACACACACACACACACAGAGGTGTGTTTAAAACCATTACGCCTCTGGTGCTGTAGATACGATCTTAAATGATTTTGAGTGATTGGGGCAATATTAAATTGGCCAAGAAATACCATACACGATTACCAGTGGGTGTAACACCTGGCCATGAGGCAGCCAAAAAATCATTATGGCATTCAAGCCTCCAGCAATAACCTTCACTTTCAGGTTAAGTACACACAGCACAGGGTTGCAGTGATGTAATGCTTGGTAAGTATTTGTGTGGGATTATGGGTGTGTGTGTGTGTGTTGTCAATGGTTGTCACACTACCTGTAGAAAGAAGACGATGCACAAATGTCTTCATAAAATGTTATTTCGGTATATTACAGGCAAGGCTGCTCTGAATTATTTCTCAGATACTACAAAACAAATATACAGCTGTCATATTCAGGAATCAACAAAAGCATTTATAAAGCACGATCTCAGTCTCTGTGAACCTTTTGGCTAGCCCTTCATCAATTGGTTTGCGTCGATTGTTGGACCTCAAATCAGAATCAAAGTCCATAATTTCACCACCATGAATCTTAAATTCACTACTTTCTATTAAATTTACCAAACCAGATACCTGCTCAGCAACCACTGAGGTTGGTTCTGTGTGAACACTTGCTACTACCACTGGCTGAGTCTCTGACACAGACTCTGTGTCCTCTTCACCGTCCCTTAGTCATCGAGACTCTAACATTGTTCACTTCGCAAAGAGTCAACAATGAACTCAAGAGTTCCATGTCAGTCGATTCCTTTCCTGGCAAAATATTCTTCCACCTCGTCTTTGACTGCTACTGCAAGCTTGTAGAGCAGGTCTGTGTTGGCAGAGTTAATGAAGAATCCCATCGTAGTTCTCGTAGAGCAGCCATCTTTGGAAACCTGAGGTCTGTCACTTAATGCGATAATTCTGGGCGAGCCCCCTGAATTGTTGCCCCCCCTGGCCTGGTGAACGGGTCAGGAAGAGGTGGTGTTCATGAACCCTACAGCTGTATGCATAAAACAAAGAAACGTGAGTACGTCGCATGTGTTCAGCTCGCCGGAATTTATTCACGTCCTCCCATGTTCACCGTCTCTCCCATGTCCCTGGCATACACTGTGGTGAGAGCTGTAAGAGAATATTGATGATAGATCTCCTCATCATGGAGGGGAGTCCAAAGATCTGTTCCACGGTGGGTATGGAAAAAAGAGTCCACCATTCAGGCAATTGACTCCTCGTTGATCTTGTCCTCAATGAACCCGCGGTAATTGCCAAGACTTTGCAACAAAGGGCAGCCAGTCTTGGGAAGTGGGTGGATCTCACCTGCTGCAAATCTCTTCTGTAACCAAAGTAGGGATTACTGCCCGCAAGCCTCAGAGCAGTCCCGGCAGCCACCCATTCATCGGGATAAATCCTGCGTGCTGAAGCCCATGGCAAAGAGGGATCTTCATGGATGGCACGCGCAACCGCATCTAGTGATGTGAGACCGGAATAGGCAGCCTGGGCCAGTAGCGTTCGACAGACATACTGCCGCGTCAGGGACCTGCTGAAGCCATCTGCTCTCGATGGCTGAAATGGTGGTGATCACCACCCGTGTGGCCAAGAGTCATCCAGGTGAGCTGGAGTCAGAGTATCACTCATGTGAGGCATTACAGCCTGTAGGTCAGTGGTAGTGGGAGTCAAGGCACCAGTGTAATGGTTGTCATTCAGTGAAGGACTTACGGACAACGACTTGATTTTGATTTGCTTCATTATATTGAAGGAGGCTTGTAGAAAGAAGACAAAGCACAAATGTCCTCAGAAAATGTGGTGTTGGTATGTTACAGGCTCTTTCTCGTTGCAATGCCGCTATGTGTGTGTGTATGTGTGGTTGAGTGTGTGTGTGTGCGTGTGCGTTTGTGTGTGTGTGTGAGTCTGTGTGTGTGTGTCTGTGTGTGTGTGTGTGTGTGTGTGTGTGTGTGTGTGTGTGTGTGTGTGTGTGTGTGTGTGTGTGTGTGTGTGTAGTGTGTGTGTGTGTGTGTGTGTGTGTTTTCAGCAATGACCTTATACATTTTATGGTCTGCACATACACTGTCATATCGTTTTCACAGTGGGGGGGGGGTCGTAATGATAGGGCATATACACACCCCTCCACACACACCCACACACACAGACTCACACGCACAAACACACAATAACACACAACACACAGACTCACACAGACTCACACACACATGCACGCACAAACGCATGCACGCATGCACGCACGCACGCACACACACATACACACACACACTCACTCACTCACACACGCAGGCACACACACACAAACACACACACACACACACACACACACGCACACACACACACACACACACACACACACACACACACACACACACGCACACACACACACACACACACACACACACACACTCTCTCTGCTGAAATGGACCCTGCCTCAACCCCCCCTCTCTCCCACAATTCCTCAAGAAGCGGAAAAATCCAACCCTGGGAGCCGTTGTCTGTGCATTGAATTTTCATGGAATGGTTCTGGAAAGTATTTTCCCCTCGAAACATTGGGGGCTGAAAACCCCAGAGTCCCGCGCTGCCTGCGGTCCGCGGCGGACTCAGACGCCACAGACGTCTGAGACGGTGGAGGGAGGCTGCCGTGTCAACCCGACCTCCATCCCCCCGTCAGCCCACACGTTGCTCCACTGCCGTGCTGCAAAGACGTCACTTTATTCGACAGTTTGTCATTTCTGTCAACACCTTGCAGTTTTGCTTTACATTTGGTCTTCAAATGAACCAGGGTATTGGCCCTGAGCCTGCGACACCCACAGGGTCTAGGTCTGAATTAAAAATGGATTTTATAAAGGGAAGTGCTTAAATTTTTATACATAATTATATATTATGCATAATTATAGATGTCGGACGGGCTGAATCTTATCCACTGAAAGGACAATCCCTCCTCGGCGTGCTTCGCTTGTCAGCTTTCACCGCTGAGGCTACAGGGTTCATCATGTGCTTTGATGATACATATTTATTATGAACTTTTATTACTTTTTCATATTGTATGCAAATATTCATCTCAGTTTGGAAAATAGGGGGTGCAGACGAGGGTGTTGAGGTCAGAGTCCATGCCACGCAATACAGAAGCAGTCCCGGATGCACTCATTATTAAGGGCTAGCGTGTCCAGACTTTTGATGTGGCCAGGACATCCATGCTAAACTGTCCTTACCATTTGACGTTCATTCTATACATTGTTGTGATGCAAAAATTGTCTGAACAGCTCAATCGTCATCAGGCGATATCTGATGGGATCCTAGATTGCATTCCAGCCAATGCGTTTGCCCTCCACAATGACTGTTAACCCTGATAAAAAACCAAAGCACGCTCACCAGATTGGTCATGCTACTCAGACTATAAATTGAAACCAGATGGCTTCCGATCTGAAAATCGTGTCCCTTTCCTAATGATTCGGACTTCATATGCAAATGTCTGTTATATAGAGATGAATACAGAGTTGGTTTCTGATGTAGACTCGGGTGTTTTATTCCACGGGTAGTCGTAGGGCGTTACTATGATGAATGTAATAACCACCTAGCCAACCAAAACATGCTGTTATGATGAAGCACCCACAACCGACAGCCATTGCAATGGAGGATAATGAACCAAACATCACAAAGTTTTTGAAGTGAAAAACCAAATCGTATAATTTTTTTCACAGATGCATGCCAATAAAGTTATTTCTACGTAATGGTAGACATTTTAAGTCAAAGCTAAGTCACATGTATTCTGTGTACCAATGTCTATGTCGAAGTGAGTCTATGTTTTTGTATCCAAGAACTTAGCCACAACATTGCCGCAAGAACATAGCAACACAGCAGATAGCAGCTACTTTTTTTTTTAACAAATATACAATTTACTGTGAGACTCGGCACCCTTTTTCGGAAGTCATAGCAATCTGTTCCTGGTCCTAAGCGTTGGAATAATGACATAATCAACACCGCCTGCGATGCATTATTCATAAGGACTTGACATTAATGGCAGACATGGTGCACAACAGGAAATCCTCAATTTTTGACATGCATCTGTGCAAGAGCTTAAAGTGCACAGTGTCCTAATGAATAAGTGTCTAGCTATGTGTTCAACCTCGGTAGACATACACTCTTCTGGGAGTGAACACCATTGGCCATGAATGAATATATGTCAAGAAGGCCTGTTTCTGTAGTGTTGATGCCAATTGAGTAATTTCACCAAACGTGACGGCGAAATGAGGAACCAAAATCATTCCTCCCATTTCCCATTTTCTATTCAGTCTCTTCGCTTGCTTTGGATTCCCCCAGGATGTGAACTCTACGGCGGATTTTGGTTTCCCCAAGGCTTGGGGGGCTAGGCGTTTGGGGCTGGAGGTTGAACAAGCGTGGCATGACAACGACTTGGCCTGCAAGAGGGTCCTTCCGGGGAAGGATTCCTGCTGATGTAAAGACTACAGTCAGCGTAGCGCGAGTCAGTGTTCCCTCTGGAGCTGTGAACCGCCATGCATGTCATGGCACTGAAGTACCTATTGCTGGGCCAATCTTCCCCTTGAGGGTTTGAGTAAAGGGAATACGCAGGAAGAGCCAGCTGTAGCTTTACCGACTTAATGACCGTCACTAATATATAAACCCGGTATGAATCGGCAGCCTCGTGTAAGACGACTCAAGGATAAAGATGGTTGACAGGCTTGTATTAAGCTGAGGACATTTGCCAGAGAGGGATTGGGGAAGGTTATGAATCTCATATTCAAGCCTATAACTGTAAAAATATCATGGTTAAACAAAATGCAGACTTTGAAAAGATAAAAACATTGTCATTCCCATCCCTTGGGATATCCTTGGGCCTATCGCTCATGTCTTTTGTTCATTCTCCAGTCAGTTTGTACAGAGAGGAGAGCGATGAGAGGAGGATGAGAAAGGAGGGGAGGAGGAGAGATCAGCTGATCGGAGTGGAGAGGAGATAGGAGGTGAAAGGAGAGGAGAGGAGAGGAGGAGAGAGGAGAGAGGAGAGGAGAAGATTTGGATAGATGAGGAGGATTATTAAGGGCATTCGTCCACTTTGCTCCCACCACATGGAACTGGCTGCACCCACTTCTTTTACTTGTAGATGTTTTTTATGAATTTTAATTTACTTGTAACTTTTTTTTATCATTTTAATTTCTGTCTATATGTTGTGAGTGTAATATTGTGAGTGTACATATGTTATTTGTTGCTGCCTCTTGGCCAGGACTCCGTCGAAAAAGAGTTTTTTAATCTCAATGGGACTTTCCTGGTTAAATAAAGGTCAAATAAAATGAAATAAAAAAAGTATGTATTATAGGACTATTTGTTCATATTATGTTCCCAGAAACAGAAGCAGACAAACTGAGTAGCACTAAGTAGCCCCTTCCCCCCTTCCCGCCATCTCCATGTATCATCCCACTCCCCCAAACCCATCAGGCTCCCTCTGTCTCCCCCCCCCCCCCTCCACCCCCCCAACACACACACACACACACACACACACACACACACACACACACACACACACACACACACACACACACACACACACTTATCCACATCTGACAACTGCTTGGAGGGGAGTGAGGAAGCACTTTGAGTTAAGAACCACAAATCACACACAGATCGGTCCTTTTCCAACATCATCACATTTTGATCAAACACACACACAGCCACACACACTCATATACAGACACATACACACACACACACACACACACACACACACACACACACACACACACACACACACACACACACACACACACACACACACACACACACACACACAATAACACACTCTTCAGTTAGCCGTCTTGGCTGTGTACGAATCAAGACATGGAGAAGGAAGAAGAGGAAAAAGACGAAGAAGAAGAAGAGGAAAAAGTGGTTTTGGGGAACAGGGGGCGGGCTGAATGTGAGGATATACCATTAACTAATCACACACACACTTTCAGGGGTCCGTAGTTTCCATGACTTAAGCTCCACCACGCCATGCGTTCTATACCGTGGCTCCGTGTTGTCTGCGGGGGCCCGAGAGGGGCCCCCAGCCAGAGAGATGCCGGCCCCTGATAAAGACAGACGTCCACCAGCCCCCCAGCCACACCCCCGCTCCTCCCCTCGGTCTCTCCAGCAGCTCCGGGGCTGTACATCTCCCGCCCCTCTGCACAGAACACTGGCCCCCAGCACGCTGCAGAGACACCCCCTCCATCTCCCTCTCCTTTTCCCTAAATGGGTTCCTTAAAGTCCTTAAAATTGTATTTAATGACGTTTCTCTATTTTTTTGATTTTTTTTCCAATTTAATTCAACTGACTTGTACTGTAGGTCACTTTGGGTAAAATCATCTGCTGTCTTTCTTTGAATCACTGGCTTTGTTGACTGGCAAAGTGACCCGGAGCGGACAGATGTTTTGCCCTCTATCAGAGCTGCCAACTCTCACGCATTGAACATGAGACTCACTCGAAGGACCCTCTTCACACCCTCCACACGCCAAGCCTCCTATTTCTCACTGAAATCACACACTATTTCGCTATTACACAAAACATTTTAATAATACAACCTTGTTTATAATCAAACGATGCACGGCCATCTCCTAACAAGACCTCTGTTAGGAGCTGTTTGGAAATAATTTATGACTTTGCTATTCACATTACATTCGGATTACTTGTTGGTCCCCAGAGTGGTGACCAACAAGTCCTCACTTCCGCTGAACGCCTGCCTCGATCTGATCTCTACTGGGAAACAGAACAGACACACACACACACACACACACACACACACACACACACACACACACACACACACACACACACACACACACACACACACACACACACACACACACACACACACACACACAGCTGACCTTTCCTTTATGTTTTTGTTTATTAAGTAGTATGTGAAGCCTTGTTTATGACGTTTATAAAAGAGTGAATAGAGCCAGTGGGGAGGCGAGCATAGAGGAGATGGGATCGGTGAGGAAAGGAGTAGACAAACTTAAGAGGTCAGAGTAAGATGAGAGAATGAGGTGAGAGAGAAGAGGATAGCGATGAGAGGAAGATGAGAGAATGGAGATGATAGGAGAGGAGAGGGGAGGTGAAGGAGAGGAGAGGATTAGGAGAGACTAGAAGGGGAGGACGTATGATGAGTCAGGGTGTCGAGGACAGTTGTACATGGTTTATTGGTCCGGTGCTCCAGGGGGAGATGCTAGTTCTTTGGATGGGACAGAGGCCTCTTGTCTGGGTCACCCCCAAGCAGCAAAATCCGAGAGTTAAGAACAAATAAATGACAAACAGGGAAGTTGCCCTGTTTTGGCTGGCGGATGATATACTAACATGGGTTGCAGAGAAGATGGAGATGAGACGGAGCATGTAGGTACCCGGACATAGAATACCCAGGGGATTGGGCTGTTGCCGGGGGTGCAAGTAGTCATCTTCGGCACGTGTTACCGGTCCCGAACCCGCCAGAAACCAATGTGCCACTCAAATCTCACTCCAAGTTTTTCTGAAGCTGAGCCTCCCTGTTTTTTTAATATAATTTCAGCACTGCTTTAAGAAGAGGCTTGTGTAAGACTTGGCGGCAACAACTCTACGGGCTCGCTCCAGACTAGGAGGACCAAGCCAACGTGGCATTGAGCATACCACTAAAGTCTCTGTGTTTGGTCAGGCGAGAGTCCGCAAGGAGTAAGCAGACGTCTGCCACTCACCTTCTTCTCCGACATATGTTCTGAGGGGCCTCCGCGGCATGGGACTACAGAGGCTGTAAAATCTATTTGGGTCAGAACTATTATGTTTCCACCCCCAAGTCTTCCTCCTCCTCCTCCTCCTCTTCCTCCTCCGCCTCCTCCTCTCAGCAGTTTCAGGAGGTGCAGAGAACCTCGACTGCATTCATCTCTCTTTCAGGAGATGTCTCTGCCGTATGTATTTTGACTACAGTCACAGGAAGCATGATGAATCGTCTATCCAGCGATAAAACAAAGAACCAAAAATTAAAAAATCCCCCAAAATATATTTTCCTTTTTATTTTTGTCTTCAGCGTTCATTTTTTAACTCTGGGTTTTCGCTCAGTGTGAGTATCATCTCGCACTGTTCATCACGTCCATGACTTCTGTGCTGGCGTGCTCAGGGGCTGAGGCTTAAAAGGCATACAGAGATCATGAAGAATCTGGACAGTGAGTCTTTCACAGAAGGCATTCGTTATTCACTTCAGATCCGAAATCATTCAGTCTTATCCAAACTGGATTAAGGTTCACAAAGCACACGCACACACTCACACACACAGACAGATTGATAAATGACTGTGGTCTCATGGATAACTCAAAATCGAGGAAAACAAAAAGTTAATTTCCGCAGATCACACAGTGGATCGCATATAACTTCACCAGCAACAGATACTGAAGCCTACATTAAATATCAGCTTTTTGTAATCAGCGGTCTTGGAATAGTACAGAAAATGAAAAACAGCAGGAAGCAATACTATGACTCAATCTAAGCAGTATTGGCAATGTGACTCAGAAATAGTAACAACATCCTTCACAGCAATCCAAACAGAATCCTTTGCGGTAAAGGACTCCTTCCAGTGACGACTTCACCAGAGATCCCCCCCTGGGGAGACCAGACAGGAGGATGAGGATACTGCCAGGGGACGTTTCCCATGCGGCTCCCCGTGACCAATCGCTTTTTTGGGGTGAGAGGGAGGTAGATGGACGGAGCTGCTGACAGAGCTTCCAAGGGTCCCCACTGTCAGCACCTGCAGCAGCAGAGCGTGGGGGTGGGGGTGGGGGTGTGGGGGGGGCTTGCAAGGAACGGACACACGGCTGAGCGACTCATCACACGTAACTGCGGACGTGCCGATGACAAATGCCTGGCTCGTCTCCGTGGGCCTCCACAACCGGCCGTCACGGATCACAACAACATCCAGAGGAGATGACCGAGAATCACCTCACTGTGACCCTTGGATTGGCTCGTCACCCCACCCTACCTACCTCACCCCCCCCTGGTTTCCATTGGAACCCATTGTATACGTGCGCTTTTTACTACTCATGGTGCTCGCACCCGATTCCATTCACTGCGGATTCCATTGGAGGCGACGATTCCAGGAAAGCCCTCACCACCGCCATGCATCATTGTCTGAGCGCGTTTTGTCACAGCAGCCACTGTTTCCATTCTGAACAAGTGATAAAATCGTAATGGCCGACCGCCATCTATCTGCATTCTTACTCAGGCCACCGGGATTGGCTTCGCCACTGGCTGTCATTGGGACCACTTGGATTGAGTTTATTTGATTTGGAGAGAGACGTTGTCCATTCATCTCACACACATCTCAATCCGCACACACTGTGCCTTGGGTGGACTCCAGAGAATTCAGAGAGAGAGAGAGAGCGTAAGAGGGGGGGAGAGAGAGAGAGAGAGAGAGAGAGAGAGAGAGAGAGAGAGAGCAGGAGAGAGCGAGAGTCTAATGCGTTCTCTCTAACAATGTATTAAATTTCACGGCCTACTGAGTGGATCTTCCTAGATCTGCACCCTGCCTGCTGCCATTCCCAATCGGCCACATGCTCTGATTCATATTCACTCACATATTTTCTTCCCGGATTCCACACACTTTGTTTTGGCCAGAACTGTAACTGTTTTCTGTGCTATCTCCAAGACCTCAGAAGATTGAAGGGGCAAGAGCTGTCGAAAATAGGTGTAACCACCTATTCAGGGTGTGGCCCTAATCACCGGGTGTGTCAGCTCCTTCAGAAGAAACGAGTGATGCAGAGTACGGGAAAGGAGACGCGCGTCGGAACATCAGACAAGCCATGT
The DNA here is from genome assembly GCF_902167405.1 of Gadus morhua. NCBI lineage: Eukaryota > Metazoa > Chordata > Actinopteri > Gadiformes > Gadidae > Gadus > Gadus morhua. The sequence continues at coordinate 7,700,506 of NC_044052.1, forward strand.
CTTGAAGATCAAACACGGTCCAAGGCAACAACCTCCCTCTCAGAATGACAAACAGTGTGGTACCTTGATATGAGTGGAAGATCAGGCTGGTTAGTGGGTGTAAGTGTTTCGGTGTGTTGAGGAGTGTGGTGGGTGGCTTAAGCTGTGGGTAATGTGTGTACACATACATATGGACACGTGTCAAATATATACAGATCAAATCATGTAGTGTTCAATTGTCAATGAAAACAAATGTTGTGTATGTAAAACAACTATTTACCAAGGGCGTTGGAGATCAAGGAAAATGGACACAAGAATAAAAAAAAGATTACATTAATGACGGAAATTTTGACTTATTCGAATCATAATTGGACGAGAGCTGACAAAATTCATCGTCCTTCGAAGGGTTTCATGAGGTTGTTGAGCACTTCTGGAACATAAAGACTGACTTGGCTAGGGGGGCCCTTTACACAGACTTACCAGCAGGGACATGGAAAACACATCATACTCCCCGCTGACCCAGCACTCAAAGACACACATTATTATGCCACAACAAGGGACTTAGTGAATCCAACGTTTAATGGCACCAATAAAAAGCTCTCAATGGACCGGAACGGCTCAATATGAAAGGGCTGGAACATGAATGTGTGTTTGCGTGTGCGTGTGCGTGTGCGTGTGTGTGTGTGAGGTGGGGGGGGGGGATAAAGGAGTCACATCTCGACCGTGAGAGAGTGTTGCAAAACTGGGAGGGATTACACTATCCTACTGTCTGGTTTTACAGATCTGCTTCAGAGAGACGGATCACCGATAGATGTTCCAGCCAATCCAGGGGCAGTCCACGTCTTGGCTGCTGCTACTGTCTATGGATAGCAGCGTAGCTCTGTTTATTAGTCCATGAGCCTCCATCCCTCTTTTCTGCACGGGTCGATGAGACCAAGTAAAGCTCCAATTCATGTTTGTCTTTAGTTCATGCATCTCTTAACAAGGAAGATTCTTGTCCTCCTGGCATGACAGCATAAGCACTTCAAGTGTATGTGTGTGGGTTTGTTTGTGTGTGTGTATGTGCGTGTTTGTATGTGGTGTGTATGTGTGTGTCTGTGTGTGCATGCGCATGTGCATGTGTGGGAGAGAGAGCGAGAGAGAGACGGACTCCATTGCTTTGTATGTTACTGTGATTTTTATAGTGATTGATCCTATAACTATTCCACTCAGAGAAGTGGTTTTGGGACCAAAGTGCACCGCAGACCAGCGGCACTGAAGAAAGAAATAAAATGTGTCTGTCTTTCGAATTATTTTCCTCCTTCCTGTGAGAGTCTTCAAACTATAGCAGAAAATATTTAGACAACAAGCCCAGCTCTCAGCTTTACCATGCCAAAGGAGCCAGACAGAGAGCGGGGTGAAAGAGAGTCATAGCTAGACACACAGAGAGAGAGAGAGAGAGAGAGAGAGAGAGAGAGAGAGAGAGAGAGAGAGAGAGAGAGAGAGAGAGAGAGAGAGAGAGAGAGAGAGAGAGAGAGAGAGAGAGAGAGAGAGAGAGAGAGAGAGAGAGAGAGAGAGAGAGAGAGAGAGAGAGAGAGAGAGAGAGAGAGAGAGAGAGAGAGAGAGAGAGAGAGAGAGAGAGAGAGAGAGAGAGAGAGACCTACCTCAAAAAGAACACTGTCACATTGGAGTGCGCGCAAAGCAGCGACTATTCCCCCGTTTATATCATTCCCTCTATTGACTTAAGTTGTGTTCTATGTCTAATTTAGCCGCAGCAGCAGCAGCATTAGGAGTAGCAGTAGCAGTAGCAGTGGTGTGTATGTCTTCGCCAGCCTTCCGCGCCCCCGTGTCCACACAATAACAACCAGCAGACGCTTATTTTTACAGGCCGCCCTATTCATCAATCCCTTGAGCCCTGCTACTGCGCAAAGCCTGCGTGTCACTTGTGTTTAACTAGGAGAGCAGTTTTTTGCGTGTGTGTGTGTGTGTGTATGTATGGATGTGTATGTGCATGTGTGTCTGATTTTGTGTGTGTGTGTGTGTGTGTGTGTGTGTGTGTGTGTGTGTGTGTGTGTCTGTGTGTGCGTGTGCGTGTGTGTGTGTGCGTGTGCGCGTGTGTGCATGCATTTGCCTGTGTGCGTGTGTGTATGTGTGTGCGTGAACACATACAGATCCTTCGCCGACGCTACTCACGCGGGGATGACGGCGTTTGGGTTTTCGAGTTTGGATCGCAATCAAGAAGCAGGAAGTCACAGCTCCTTTTCCGGGGATCTGGGCCTGCAATAATCTACACGTCAGTCACACATGTCGGTAAAAACACACGTATGTGGGCTGTGGTACTCTCGCTCTGCCTCTCTCCTGTCGCTCCTTTCCTTATTTTTATAAGGATCCTTCTGTCTCTCTTGAAGGTATGTGCTTATGTGGACACGGCGCACACACACACACACACACAAACACACACCCACACAAACTCACACACTCAAAGGCACACATGCACACCCCAATATACATACCCATACAGGAGCCATGGCCTAAGTCAGTTTCAACCTGTTTCTGATTACTTTAATTGGCCATTGCGGTGGAGGAAATGTGTGACAGCTAAATCTGGAGTGGAGGAGCTGACCCCCGGTGAAAAATGATCGGAAAACCCGGCAGCCCCCTTTGAGGGGAGCCGCGTTTGAATTCGAGAGGGCTGCTCTCTCTCTCTGAGCGTGGGTGTCTATGTGCGTGTGCAAGACCATAGTTTAGTCTGTCTCCTACTGTGAGTCACGTATTTAGGTAATACACACCTATTCAAACATACAGGGTGTGTGTGTGTGTGTGTGTGTGTGTGCGCGCGTCCATATGCTCACGGGCCCTAACCTGGCGGGACGAGCTACGGCGGGACTAATGAAGCGGGAGCAGCAATGAGTCAAGGGTTCCATCCAGAGCCAGACCAAACTAATCAATCACTGAAAAACAAAAACAAAAAGAAGGCCGGGCCTGTCTTGTCCGAGTCTCGCCCGTCGATGCCCTTTCACCACAATGACAGCAGCTCCATTCGGTTGTGTTTAAAATCAATGGGGCATGAAAAGAGTTGATGTGGTCATCCTCTGGAAGAACGCATGCACACTTAAGGGATCTTGCAAGGCTGGCTGTGAAAGTAAACCAGACCGCCTGTAAAAAGCACACAATAAAACACCACGAAGAGGAGTGGACAGCAACAAGAGGTAGGACAAATGATTTCTGGCACTGTGCAAATCCGAGGGCTCGCATAGTAACTCATTCCCTGAAGGATCATTGCGCTGCGTGCGAGCTCGCGTGCGCGAACACACAACGGCACAAGCCACACTTTCATAGTAACCGAGCCTTGCAGATGCGGTGACTCACACACGTAGACGCCGATACACTTATGTAATGAAGTGTGCTGAGACACAGACACAGACACAAAGAAACACACACACACACATACACACGCAGACACACACGGAGCCGAGTATGGTACAATCATCTCAACCTCAGGCCGAAGTGGTGACGCCGCATTTTCCAGACTGCTTGTAATAAGGCCTGACTCTACCTGCAACGGTCATACCACTCTGATAAGATCAGCGATCGTTCACCCCGAGACTAATGACTAGTGTAGACACTCTCTGTGAGCAGACACATGGAAAGTCCCCCCCCCCCCATTGCTTCAGACGGATCGGCGGCTTTGAGTCTGGTCTGGTACGGTCTGATCTGGCCTAGCCAGGGTCACCAAGAGGTTGGGTAAATATACACACTCAACCTGGGTGGGACGGATGTTCAAAGGAGTGACTCGTTCTCTGACGGGACGTTAGGACCAATCCCCGAGCAGGCAGACAGATGGACAGACAGACGGACATGTCATCATCATCATCACGGGCATAGGGTGAGGGATTCAGGTAAAGGGCGGGTTGGGAGCGGTGGTTGGGAAATCGTTGGAGAGTTTGGCCAACTTTCATATTCACTTCATCTGGGTCGTTTCCATCTCTGTGTTGTTGTTTTTTTTAAACACACCGCTTACATTGGGTTACCATAGGATGTCTGGTGGTCGTGGTGGTTGTGGTGGTGGTGCCTATTTTCTCCCCTATTTTCTCAGCTGGAACCGAGCCCATCAGAAGCACTTTGTTTCCCTATCTGTTCTCCTTCCAGACGGATTGGTTAAGCGTGGCCAACAACGTCGGACCCAACTCTCACTGCAACAAGGCGATAGCCACTGCCTGTAGACCCGCAGCCCTCCACATCATGTGAACATCAACCGGGACCCCCAGATGACCAGAGAGAAGGAATTTCTATTACTGGTGATAAAGACGTTTTTTAGCGTGCGTGTTCTTTTATGCTTCAGATAACTTTCAGATATGCGGGCATAGTAACATTGATATTAGTCCAAGATGGAGATAAAGCAGTATTCGGACCTCAAGAATCTGAGCCTAATGCATCCCACATGCAATCGGATTCCCTCCTTTCTTTGACATGTGAAAGTAATCTGTACTAGGGTTTATATGTTTAATACATATTCACTCCGTATTTGGTACTAATGAATGCAAACTTTTTAAGTCTACAGGGTCCTGTAGGGGTGATTGATCAGCTGTTGGCCACCTAAACATACACAGGCTACTGTGTTGTAGCCTGTTCCATTGAAGCTTAAAATCGCTAAAGGTGGTTAAAACATAATATTGTAACCGTTTATCTATGTCCTCAACTCCAACTGTTATATGTGCAGGGGAAGTAAACTATGAAATAGGCTAACAATAAATAATAATAAATATCTGGCTAGGATTTTCACTGTTTATTCCCGCCTGTCAATTCAGTTTGAACAGGAAACCTAAGCTAATAAACAATAAATAATTTCTAGTTTCACTAGCCAATTCTCTCAGGGAACGTTTCATTTGACTTTTATTGCGACATGTTAACCCTGTTAAGCACAAAGAGATTGCTCTTCCTGATTGGTTGAAATAGCATTTGACACCACAGAGCCCTATTGATGAAACACAAATCGAATTGTAAGTGTTAGCAGTGACGTTGTATTTTATCTAACCAACAGTATTTTGGAGTATCGACAATGATAAAGTCCTATCATCTTCTGTTTGACCCGAACCCTTGCCACCAGAGTCCCTGCCAGAGGTCCTGAGGGCTTTGGTCCACACAGCAGTGTGTCTACCCTTAACACAACACAGTTTGGCTGTGTGCCCCACGTCTGCGTCTCCGTGCCGGCAGACTCGTAGAAGAGCTGCTGCAGCAGCACTGAAATGATTAAATATCCATACGGCTTCACGGGGCTCCTCTCAAGGGCCCCTATTTTATACAAGCCCTCTTTTACTCAAAAAGAGCAACAATGTCACGGCCTATAGGCTCCATAAACGCCATGAGCTTTGAGATGACAGGCTTCTGAATTATCTCTGCTACAACAGAGGATGCACACTTTTTTTACATGCAATGTATGTGAGTGTGCGGTAGTGTGTGTGTGTGTGTGCGGTAGTGTGTGTGTGTGTGTGTGTGTGTGTGTGCGCGCACGCGCGCGGGGAGGGGGAGGGAAATACATTACTGCTTCTACTACATAGTTGTTCCTTGGGGTTCTAAGATCCTATCTCTGTCTATGTCTCGCCCTCACTTACACACACACACACACACACACGCACACTCACATGCATGCACACACACGCACACACTAACGCAGCATCATTAGGCATTGCCGAACCATAACATCACCGGTGGGTAGACGTTTGCTTGGGGGGTGGGGGGGGTACCCACAGTAAGTGGGCTCGTATTTAGCGTCACACCCTCTCTTTGGGAGCACTGAAATGAGGTGCATTCGATATTTAAAGAGCCACCTTTCCCTTCATTCATATACAATTGTGATGAGAAGACATGGTAGCTCCCAAAACACATTTTTGTGTTTCCCTTATCAGTATTGCCGGACCGATGTTTGGTGAGCCTTTTATCACTCAATCTTGGATGTCTAAACAGCCTTTAAATATTTCCTGATGCGTCATTGCGATTCTATCATTGCTTCCCTTTGAGCTGGGATCAGGGTTCAACTCCAAAGCTTCCAGGGAAAAGGTAGACAAGTCCACCATCTAGTGTCTTAAAGTTGCACTGTAGCCTCTTCGCTCTTCCCATCGCCGTGTCCACTGGGCTAATCAAATCTCTGCATGATAAAATTTACACTTAAACTGAAATAACAGTTAAGTTCTTGCTGTCATGTGGGAAAAGAAAAACCACATACTTTAGTGTCCAACTACATGTTGTCACTTGGCTCGATAAATGTATCCATTCAAATATATTTTGATGTTAATTACACAAACTGAGCGTTGATATACATAGATTAAGTGTACGAAAAGGGTAGGGGTTATCCAAACCATTTGTTTGACAGAATATATCAATGCCCTTTTTTTTTCTTCCTTATTGGTTAATTAACTGTGTGTTGTTTTTTAATGAAAGGAGAGGAGGTACTTCCACTAAACATTAATAGAGTAGAAACAGGTTTTCCTGAAGACATGACTACGATACCTCATGAGAGGCTCGCATGAGGCAAAGAGGAAGCTTCCGAACTAAGGATAAATCATTAGACGTTGTGTTCAATAAATCTGTCCTTTATTATGTACAGATTAAGCGTGAATACCAATCACACGTTGTACCCTTACCCATCACACCCTTTCACACTATGCTCAACAAGGAATAATCAATGATGGAAATATGTCCAGAGACCTTGCTTAGGTTGAAACACTCTCAGAAAGTTGAATTGTTCCGCCAAGGTATATGGCAACATGGTATATTGTTTATTTTCCGTGTATCTTATGAAGCAGAAGTTGATTTATTACTATGCTGAAAACAGTTCTTCTGTTAATGTTCACAAAACATTCTCAACCAATCAAAAAAAAAAAATAGAAGGACTAGGATGGATAGTCGTAATCATACACATACATATTTTCTAGCAAAGAATTTGGTGTCAGTTTTACATATTGCCCCAGTGCAAATACATAGATTTACATTAATCCCATACAAGTCAAGTCTAGACAAATAACAAGGTTATGAGAGCAAATAAACAGCCCAGGCTGCAGGGAGAATGCAACGAGATGGTGGAGGAAACGAGGGAGATCCCAGATCGACAACGACTGCAGTCCCTACCGCAAAAGTTGCAGGAGTCCATGACCTTCATGCGCTCAGAGTTATACGTCCTCATGGCTCCTCGCCCTGTGGGCCAGAACACAATAACATACATATACATGTATTGGAACAATACACAAATGTATAACAAGGATGTAAGCAGCATCTAGATCCCTGTGGAGGTGGTGGTAGTTTATTAGAGAGCTGGTAGGTGCTAGGTGTTGGATGATTCGAGGAGACTTGGAGGAAGGCCTCGGATATTGAGGATCGAACACAACACCTTTCAACCACCACTAATATACGTTTGTCATGGTTTGTCGGATTTTAGGTGACAAACTTGAAAAACGGCTTTCCCAGAACTAAACCACACCGCTTCATAAAAGTATGTTTCTCTGCTATGAATGTGACGTTGGTGAATACTTTGGTAAAAGTTACTCTGACTGAAATTAAATTGGTTCATTGCGGTTAGAATTATTCATAATTATAATGAATATGTAAATGATAAATGGTTGTTCCCTTACCGGGCTCATAGTAGTCGTACACGCGCACCGTGGCGTCCTGCACGCGGGCAACCATCCATCTGCTTGTGAGCGTCACGTTGATGCACACCTCATCTAAGGTGAGCTGCACGGATCACACATGCATCCTGCATGATTCTTGTGCATTTAACGAGGTAGATACAAATACTGTCCTCTATTCGGTTCACTTTATTTCGATTTTATTTCAACTTTATAAAATACCATCCTTAGCTATCGAGCTAACCGTGTTCTCGATCAATCTCGCTGAAACAATAAGAGACAGAGCTTCCGAAACACTATTATAAATATTGCAGAGCTGTTTATAGAATTCATCATAGAACTCACAAGGTGACGTTTAGGAATACTTTTGGGCTGAAAGCTGCTTACCGAGTCAAGGTAGAGGACCGCCCTGCCAGGGGGGGTCTCCACCTTCCTGATGGGGTCAACAGCAGCCAATCCAAGTGGGAGGAACCCGCTGAGCAGACCCACGTCTACCAGGACCATGCCCGTCTGAGTTATCCCATCCGTCCCGAGGACACTGAACAGACGACGATTGAATTGAAAAACTAATCCCGTTATTGATTTTACCATTTGATGTCTTAAGAATCAACATTCTTAGATGCTGGAGAATGAGGACAAAATGAAACCAAAGGCTACGGGTGAATTAAAACCTGTACCTACCACCTGGGATTAAAAAGGTATCATTTTATGTTATGTAATTTTATGATCCCATGGCATGACAATTTCATGTATTTTTTTTTTTTAACATTAATATGAGTTCCCCTAGCCTACCTATGCTCCCCCAGTAGCTAGGAATTTTGTTGGATGTAAAACGAGCACTAGGCATTCAGCTCTGCCTTTGAATAAACAAAGCTCAGACACGCCATTCTGGAATTTTCCCCGTGTGTTGTCATAAGGGGAGATGCCACCTCCCCTTTCTCGCCCAGAGAATTTGGCTTGCCAATGAGCTACGACCGTGCAAGCGCCTCGTGTGTGTGTGTGTGTGTGTGTGTGTGTGTGTGTGTGTGTGTGTGTGTGTGTGTGTGTGTGTGTGTGTGTGTGTGTGTGTGTGTGTGTGTGTGTGTGTGTGTGTGTGTGTGTGTGTGTGTGATTACACACACTAACGCAAGTGTTGTACACTTCTTTGTTATTTGGATAACCATTCTGCTGTTGGTGTCATGGCGCATAACCCGTCGGTTCTTTGAAGTCCCCGGTATTTTCACAACCAGACTGTATCTCGGCCATGGTTGAGCCCCGCTGCCCGCCCCCCGCTGAAGCGAGGCACCACCACCGCGAAGCGCCACCGCCCAGCCGGCCTCGGGCAGCCGGCGGCCAGAGACGTCGGAGAACCCGACTCAGGCGTTTGAGATTCAGCCTGCTGCGGGCCACACCCCCACCCTCCTCCTTGACCCGCCTCTCTCCTCCTCATTTGCATTAAAGTTACAGACACCGAAACGGCGCGTTTGGGGAAAGCTCGATGTGCGGTTCGTAGTGGCTGTAATTCTGCACCAAGGCTGAATTTCAGGAATGTCTTCAAATTCTGTGTTAGGGGCTCACTAATAACTATATTAAAGCATCCATAAAGTAGCATGCCATGGGACCTTTAAAAACTCTTTGTGTAAAAGTGTTTGTTCAAGCAGCTGGTCTTTCAAGCCTTGGCATGGCCAAGGACACTCACCGAGTGCATATGGACACCACCATGGAATGGTGTCGGTCTCCCCGGTCGTCCAGCGCTTCCAGCACCTCCACGTCCAGGGAGAAGGCCTCCGTCCCAGCCTGGAGCTTCTCTGTGGGATCCCTTGCGCTCTCAACGTTGTAGAAGACGTTCATCTGGAGGGCATTCAAAAAGTGAGAAGACAGGAGGAACATGGGGCAGACGCAAAGCCACATCTAGTCTCGTGCAGGTCTTCTGTTTGACCTGAATGAGTCCACCTGCCTTTACTTTAATAAAAACACACACATTAAAAAGGCACTGCATCATATTTAAAATTACAATTAAGTCAGGCTGAAGGCCCATTATGCTTCAAGTCCATTAATGGAGGAGAAGGTCAACCTGTACGATACGATCTAGACCCACTAAATGCAAACAGCCCCAAACGGAACAGCCATTCCAGAGGCTAATGGCAGAATGAATCTTTTCCGTGCAGCCCTCTGTATTGATGACTTATTTTGCCTTGGCATTCACAATACAGCCCATTGTGCTTGGCAAGAACCGCCATGCGCAGCTGCAGAGATCAATGTGCAATTTCAGCAGAGTCCAAACCATCCATTAAGATGTGGTAGGAGACTGGATGCATGGGAAACTAAACGGCTCTGAAGTTTAGAGGGGTGCTGTTTAGAGTTTAGAATCTGCAACATCCGTTTTTTTTTGTATTTATTTATTTGATTTATGCAGCACTGCTCAATAAACCAGCTGGCAGATAAGGGAATACCTGAAAGTGGACAAATCCTTTGCCTTCCAGGACTAGATCTATGGTTACATTCTGGTCGGCATGGATCTGAAAAGGAAATAAACGATAGTTGACTCGTGCTAACAAAGGAAACAGATTCCAAAGCATACACAAGCAAGATAACACCTCCATGAAACTCTATACATTTGACATCTTTACGTTGACGTTACATCATCATTGATCATTGACACAGCACATGGATCACAGGTGCCATTTTAAGTTTCAAACCCTTACAAGGACATTAAATGGAATTGAATTAAAAGAAGGAACATTAAGTCACATTTATTCGATTTTATAACAATCATTTAATGAAATCAAAAGTTGAATGGCCTGTAGACATTTTTTCCCACGGTGCCCTTAGATAAAAAAAGAATACATAAACCCAAGAGGGGAAGAAGAACCCAATTCTCCACTACAGACAGGACATGACAAAAGACTAAGAGGTAAACGTCCCGGGCGTCGGAGTGCAGTCACTACCTCCTTGCTGTGGTACAGCTGGAAGTTGGTGGAGGTGATTCTGAAGAGCGACACGCCCCTCATGGTCGAGGAGGACACCTGGACGGTCAGGTTGATGGCATCAGCCTTGACCACGACGGCGATGGCCGCCAGCGCCTGTATGGCCACCACCGTGTCCTGACGTGTGGGGGAACGCAACAATTCAATCACATTCTATTTGATTTGCGCAGCTTAGCTCCGGAGGTGGAGCGGGCGAGTTGTACCGGGAGGTTGCTAGTTCGAACCCGAGTTTCAAGGAGTCAGCCAGCTCATCGGCCATCCTAAATGCTGCCGAAGAGCTAGCTGTATATGTACACACATACACATACATATAAATAGTTATTCAATTCATACAATTAGCCTTTGTTGTTGCCACCTAGTTCATAATATAACTAAACCACTGTAAATTAAGCACTGTAAATGCTTTTTGTCTTTGCAATACTTTTGTGTTTATTTAAGTCTCAGGTGACTTTTTATGTGTTTCTCTTATAAAAAAAATTATGCTTTATATTATTGCCTAACTGAAGGGAGACTGAGACATGCTGTTGTTTTAATTGTTGTGAATATGACACATAAACCATCTTGAAAAAAAGTCACATCCTTTGTTTAAAAATGATGCATCTTAAAATGATGCATTCAAAATGACTCCCGGTCCTCCCCATCTCTTTATGAACATGCCGGCCCTTGGAACAGGGGTTGGGAACCCCTGCTCTAACAGCCAGTGCCTGCATAAGCGCCGGGGCCCAACATGAGCACGGCCCCCACCTGAGTGCTCCCGTAGCCCCCCAGGGGGTTCCTCTGTTGGCTCAGCCACCTCATGAGAGGGAAGCCTTCCACTATCCTGCCGTTGCGGGAGAGGGCCAGCAGCACGTAGGAGACCATCTCTACCTCTGCAGAGCGGGCCCCCCACGCCCCCTCCGCCCGCGGGGCCTCGGACGAACTCCACCGGTCGCCGTCTGCAATGATTAAACGGAGAAAAGAAAGAGGTAATACCTTCAATGTAATATGTTCAGACCTCTGTAAGCTCTTAGTTAATGAGGAGCTAATCATCGATCAAACAGGACTATACATTTGAAAATGGGTGCTCAACCTGCCAAACTATTAATCCCTAGTGGACTGTGCCAACTGGCAGGCTGCTCTGTCCTTGAGACCTCTCGTGATGGCTAATCAGCATCACACACGGTGGTCAAGTAGGGTCCCTTTATTAATCATTCATCTTATTAATCATCTACAAATACTGTATAGATAAATGTTTCATTAAGGACAAGTTCATCTTGAAGTAAAGGTTTATTGCAACAGAGACACAGACAGACAGACAGACAGACAGACAGACAGACAGACAGACAGACAGACAGAAAGGTAGACAGACAATGTCTGTGTTTCTCTCCGAGATCGACCTCTTATCTTGGTTTTAATCCCAATTCAAGAACACTCCACCGCTCTCAGCAAGAACATCTACGTCACAGGTCTCACGAATGAACCCAGAGAAACCATGCGATGATGAAGCACTAACCACCAGGCTGACCTCAATGAGCGCATTGATGGGTTGGTCCTGACAACCAAGGAATGGAGGAGGATGTCAAAAGGACGATAGCTTTTAGCCAAGGATAACAGAACATAACTGTTACCCAGGTAGTTGGCACGCAGTCTCAGCTCAGCCAGCACACGGCTGGCTGCAGGCCGGTCCTCCAGGACCAGGGCGTACGCCATCATACACAGGGTGTAGTTTCCGGTCGTGGTCAGCACTACTCTCTTCAGGTAATCTAGGGCCCGGGTTATATTGGGTTTGTACAAGCGCTACAGAAGAGGACGGGGAGAGAGGGAAAGTTAAAAAAAAAAGTGTCTGTGAATCCCGACGAGATAAACACACAATGGTTATTGAGGATGTTTTCTTCATACTTTTGCTATTGTCTTTGATATAAATATTCTCAAAACAACATCTTATGGTGGTCAATCATCGATTATTCTTTCTAACCCCCCCCCCCTTTTTTTTGTTCCCACAACAGACACAGCACTTTTCTATGACCTTCATTTGAGAAAATGTCTCAAATGATCCACCCATCACTGATCATAGACCCCCACCAGCCCGCCCTCGACAACTGACCGCGAACTCCGGGTCCTCCAACAGCGCCATGACCACGAAGGCGGTGAGTGTCGCGGGGCAGTCGTCCCGGCAACGCCTCATCTCCGTGTGGATGGCGTGTCCGGCCTCCGCAAAGACCCCCCCGGGCCCCTGGTGGGTGAGCAGCCAGCTGGCGGCCCCCCTCACCACGCCCTGCAGCTCCACGCCCTGCTCCGCCGACATGTAGGGCTGAGCCCGGAGGAAGGTCCGCAGCATGATGGCTGTCAGCCTATAGGGGGCCAAGGCAGGGGGAGACTCACTGTATTAAACAACAGTATGTACATCCTACATGAACCACAATACAGGGTAGCTGTACACAAACACAAAAAAACATTGATTCAAATAATCCAAAATACCTCAACAATAAAAGAAATGCATTGTTTGTTTTATTTTTGGGGGGGTGGTTTATCATGGTCTGCTTCATGTTAAAAGCTCTCAGCATGCATGCATAAATATATCTAGTGTGGGGGGGAACTACCATGTGCTGCCAGATGAGTCTTTGATCCCGAAGGCACTGAAGGAGCCATCGTCTCGCTGGTAGGACCGTTCCTTCCGGAAACCTTGTCATGGACAACATTTGAATCATATATAATGAATACAACATGCGTCTACATCGACCTGCCTTCCCCTTAATGCCCCCCCACCAACCTTGCTCACATAGAAAAGAGTAAGGAGGTCAGATCAATGCTCTAATATACAAAGTATTCAGAATATAGTGCGTGCGTGCGTGTGCGCCTAGTGTACCTTCTTCCAGGACAGCCAGCGCCCTAGCTTTGATGGGGCCGTTCTCCAGGACTTCCAGGTACTCGAGGACGGTGACACTGGATGCGAAGGACACAAAATTCTGCTCCCCACAGCCCCGGGGCAGGCTTACCAGGGACTCCAGACCCCCCATTGACAGGCCCAGGAGGTCACCTGCAAGGGGAGTGGAGTGGAGGAGAGTGGTCCAATGTCGGTGTACGAAGATACAGTAGAAGCCATACAAGTCTAAGTCATAATAATAATAATAATAATAATAATCATAAAATCCCTTCTGGATGCAACATGATAGTTAGCTAATAGATGCATAAAGACTAAAAAGTCTTGAATCAGCAAGAAGGTAGTTTGGACACTTTCAGACTGACCAAGAACAAAAATACATGAAATTTGACATTTTGGGAGTTCAAGGAAAGCTTTGCCGAGAACTGAACGGTTTAAAGTAGAGAAATTTAAACCGTTCGGGAGGGATGGAGCATGGCACGGAGATGTTGGAAGGACCATTTGGCATTACTTATCATTCAATTAATATTAACAAGATTTCCCTGCATCTTATTTAATACTGGTATGGTATCTGTTGCACTTTTTGGATGGAAACAGTGTCAGAGTCAAAGCCACACAGAACAATTCCGCAGTTAATGCCATTGAAAAAGTTAGTTGATTTGTTCAACATTAAAACAATTTAAGCAAGGAACAGAAAGAAGAATCAAGTTAACCACAGTCGACATAACAGAAACTCACGGACATAAAACATTTTGATACAGAGCGTTTGCACGATGTTAAAAAAATAAAATAAAAATGACATCAAGCTGTGTTACAATAGAAAACCTTGCCTCTCTGCTTGTCATAACAAGAGCCCGGCCAAACGCGCCCAGAATGCTGTTCCCAATCAAAGCCCCATAAACTTTCCTTATTTAGATTTTCCTTTTTGAATAATACAAAGGAACAGCTTCAACTCCTACCGTGCACCTAAACCAAGGGCCGTCCCTTCTCCAATGCTAAGACGGTGGGGGGGGGGGGGACGGGGGGGACGACATACCAACCACTGCCACATGGACCCTCTGGCTCCCCGGCACCACATTTGGGGGGAAAGAGAAGGAGGTGGTCCATGAATTGCTGTCCGTGTTGGGTGCCAGCTCCAGTAAGAGTGTCTGGGAGTAGGAGCGTGCGACGCCCTCCGGCTGCAGGGAAAACACGGAAGTCAGAAAAAGATGCGGCCGGCTTCGCCCGTGTGCCGCCGCCGCGCTCCTCGGCCGGTTGGCTCAGCAGCGTTCTCTGCGCGGCTGTTGAATACAATTGATTTCTTTCATTTTTTTGAAGGGTAAGCAGGGCTCTAAGCTGGCAGTTTTTCCGAAGGAGAACCGGGCTCTAAGTGTACAATTTTAAGGGGCACGCAAAGAACCTGGGCGGAACTTTAGGGGCAGACATTCGTATAATCATTCTCTTTACGACATAAAAAATAAATCATATTTGTGGAAGTTATTCATGCTATTTCAGATTCAAATATGTGTTCATATGCAATCAAAATGGAATTGATTTTCTTCAAAAGAGATACATTGGCAACATCTTCCATGTGGATTCCTCTAAACAGCGCCAACGAAACATCACACCTTCACGAGCACGGTCTGGACCCATCTCCGCGAATCCTCCGCCGAAAACATGCCGGCCGATATTTCCATCTCGCCCAGAGCCAAGGGCCTTATGGGGAAGAACGCCTTGACAGTGCTCTGGGGCCCCACCGTCACTTTCCTTGCATTCACTACAGCGAGGTCCCCGTCCACGGCGAGAACAAACTCAAAGGCCTCGTTTTGCTCCACCAGCAGTATGACCTGCGTCGGGGAGGAAGGAGAGACGAGGGAGTGAAACCAAGAGCAAGACATAAATAACAGAACAGCAAAACAGAGGGAAAACTAATGAACAAACGATTAAAAATGGTGATAATGGAGCGAGGTTATCAGTAGCACAAAAAAAATGTGCGATCCGGCAGGATGTACAAATAAAAAACAACTCCGCTGGCTTATAATAGGACTCCTCCAAGTGTTTCCTACAACAACACATGGGCAAATCGATGGGTCCCGTTTCAAAAAGGACGTTTAATGGTCAGACTTTTCTGAGATTTTTTCCCAGAGAGAGTTGATGTAGCAATCCGCCATTGTTTCACATGAAGCAGTACTGTCGTGTTATTGGAAATAGTGGAGCGGGATGCCTCTTAAAACCTGACCACACCACATATCCAGTCTCCAAATTCCAGGCTGTTGTACCTCCAAGTCCCACATCAGGATGTTGTAGAACAGTAGCTCAAGCACAACCTCCTCTCCTCTGATGACCCTTTCTGGGAGTTCCATGTAAAATAACTTCTTCAATGACTCCTTCAACAGAGAATGAGACTGTCACAAAGCTGAAAACCAAACTACTTACATCATCATGACAGAAAAGCCCATAAGAGATTAGCATGTACTGACTCTCAGTGGGGTGGTGGTGACAGACCCGGAGAAACCCAAGCCCAGCTCGTCGGACATCACCAGTGCTTCCACTCTCCAGGAGTAGATGGTGTCGGGTATGGTAAAGGATGGACTGACCCATGTCGTATCACTAGAGAAGGGAAGCATAGCAAAGGAGTGGAGTGTATAAGTGTCGCACACACTCTGGGGCTTGGTAAACTAACCATTGTTGTATCAATTGCTTTTGGAATCAGGTAGTTGTCTGGGTTTTCTGCTCAACAGATCATTCGTTGAGCATTGTGTTGGTTAATTTTCAAGCCAAAAAAACACGCGCTGGTAGATTCAGAAAAGTTAATTTATTTGATT
Source organism: Gadus morhua (assembly GCF_902167405.1). Lineage (NCBI taxonomy): Eukaryota > Metazoa > Chordata > Actinopteri > Gadiformes > Gadidae > Gadus > Gadus morhua. The sequence goes on from NC_044052.1 coordinate 7,716,716, forward strand.
GACTAGTGGATGGTTGAAGAGACAATGCAGGCAAGCATAGCATCAGCCCACTCACCTAAGGTTATTGCTCACATACATCCTGGTCACTGGAGTTCCCTGATCAGTCCAGTTGCTCCACTGCTCTCCTCTCTGGAATGACCCGGGCCCTGCTTCTATTGACAAAAGCAAGGAATAGCGTCTGGTAAGAGATATAGTTTTATCCAGGTATGAGTTGGACCAGCTGGACAGGTTAAGCCTTAGCAATAGGTAGGGTTGAGTTGTTGCAATTGTACAAGTTGTCCACTAGAGGACGGCAAAGAACAAAAGTAAAGTCCACACCAAGCGAAACGTTGCTATACATTCCAATACAACACAACCTTATTGTAAACACAAGGTGTGAAATTGGCTTTTGCAACATTTGGCATATACATCAACAGAAAATCTCATTACACATAAACCCAAAGATACTAAAAACATGACAAAACACAAAAAAGCAGCAATATGGTACTGTCAATGGAGTTATATGCATGACTTGCATGTTTGAGGTGATTTCTTTGCAGAGTTTGATGAGTTCAGTAAAGGCATAATAATCTATTGCCCCACCCGTTTCAACCTGCCCTGCGGCCCCGGATCCAAGTAGTTGGCCATCGCTCAACACCACAGTGTTGCACTCCTGAGGAAACACAAAACGTCCCGCAAGACAGTAGTTAGCATGTTCTATTGAGGGGGAATACAGTCGGAGGCATTGGACGTGGAACCTGAAAGCCCTATGGCCATAAGCAGCCGTAAGCTATTACGCCACGCCCGCTATTATCACGCCTTGCGATCGGGACACATGATCGCCACGAATAAAAGATACCGGCCATGGTGCTTGGCGAGTGATGTGAGGTAGACGGGGGGGACGGGGGGTCTCAGTTTCTCCCCTCAACAATCAAACACAATGTAGCGCCAGCGATGAATAACCGTGGTAGACATCCTCCTCGTCAAAGCCCTCCCCCCACAGGGGGATGCGAGTGCCCGCCCACCACACGCACCGCCTCAGCCTCGCCTGTTCAGCAGAAACCCCCGGACACACAAACACGGCCACACCGCGATACCCGAGACCCTAGAGTTACAACTTCTTGGAAAGGGTAGAGTCACCTGGGAACAATAGGAGGCAGATGGTTTACTTCCAGTTCCACCCGTGGAGATGGAAGACTGGGAGCGGTGAGGACTGGACTAAGGGGAGTGCTGGTCTCTGGTGACACTGTCTGAGGCCTGGGTGAGCGCCTCTTTGGAATATAAGTTATAATATTAACAGAGGAAGGCGGGAGGAATCCGAAAAGCTAAATTAATGGAGTTCTTCTTCAAAAATGAATACACAATGACTCGATGTGTTGTCCCGTCATTTTGAAGAATATTGTGCGTAGCACATAATGTGCTACTTTACATTTATAGTTAAGTACAAGTGACATTTGGGTTGTTGTCCCTGGTCATTTAACCAAAGACTTAATTTTGACAGAGTGATTTCATCATTTTACTCAAGGAGATGTTGACTGGCATAGGATACATGGCCAAGGCAGATGTGAAATGTATACTTGATTATTTTCTAGATTTTGCACATTTACGTACTACCATTTTGTCGGCTGGTGTACTATCTCAATGGTTACGACACACCCTCTAACAGTTACCAGTTAATGGTCACCATAAAGAGAGATACTACACTGCAATTAAAAAGGTAATTGAACATACATAACTACAACAGTAGAATTGTGATGGAGACAAGGATTATTGTGATGGTTGTATTATATTGGCCAATAAGATTCTGTGGCATAGGAATGTTGTTAAACTGCAACATGATGTGGATTCGACATGCACTACCGTGTCCCTGTTGGTCAGCCAGTCCTCCAGGGGGAGGTGGGCTTCCGGGGTTCCCGTGGTGACCAGGATGAGCACCTGGGACCTGGGGTCCTGTACGGTCACAGTGAAGGAAACCGATCGGTTGTGCCCTGTGAGGTCCTCGTTCCACTTTAGAGACACCTGTTGGTCTTTCACACACACACACACACACACACACACACACACACACACACACACACACACACACACACACACACACACACACACACGCACACACACAAAGTAGAGGGGCCTTTGATAAAGAGAAAGAGCCAATGATAAAGAGGAGGGGCCTATGATAAAGAAGAGCATTTGATCCAGAGGAGGGGCCTATGATAAAGAGGAGGGGCCTATGATAAAGAAGAAGAGCCTATGGTAAAGAGGAGGGGTCTATGATAAAGAAGAAGAGCCTATGTTAAAGAGGAGGGGCCTATGACAAAGAAGAGCCTTTGATCAAGAGGAGGGTCCTATGATAAAGAGGAGGGGCCTATGATAAAGAAGAAGAGCCTATGATAAAGAGGAGGGGCCTATGATAAAGAAGAAGAGCCTATGATAAAGAGGAGGGGCCTATGATAAAGAAGAGGGGTCATTGTTAAGGGGGACAAGCCTATGATTAAGAGGAGAAGAATATGAGAAAGAGTAGTAGCCTATGATAAAGAGGAGGATCGAGGGTAAAGAGAAGGAACCTGTGACACAGGAGGAGGAGTCTACATTAAAGAGGAGGAGACTGATAAAGAAGAGGAGCAGATGGTAAAGAGGAGGAGTCTTCATAAATGAGGAGGAGACTGATAAAGAAGAGGAGCACATGGTAAAGAGGAGGACTCTTCATAAAAGAGGAGGAGACTGATGAAGAAGAGGAGCACAGGGTAAAGAGGAGGATTCTACATAAAAGAGGAGGAGCCAGTGTGAAGGAGGCAGTTACGTGGTTGGGCTGCTGGATGGGTACGAGCAGCGTGTCGCTGATCACCTCCCCGTCTGGGAGGACACAGTAGACGGTCAGACAGACCTCTGGGAACCAGGACACCATGGGGGTGAGCCAAAGAGAAGAAGAGGCCACCTGTGTCCCCGCAGTGAACACCTGACCTCTGGCACTGACCTGGAAGTACAAAAGCCGACTCAAGATGCAGGTGAATGCTACAATGCCCGACCTTTTGTTTGGTCTCAAACCTAACTGTCTCAACTCTACAGACAAACCCCAAATGGCAAGAACCCAATATAGGTATTTTCAAATTGAATAAGAACTTTTTTTAAATAGGCTGTGAGCAACTCACAACATAGTGAAGTTCAGCGAGTTGGAACGTAGACTCCACGTTGATTTCATGAGACGATCCAATCTAGAATAATATAATCGAGAGTGCAATATAAACGGTATTTAATGCCTTATCAGTATATTCAATACATTGTTATTGAAATGTGTATCAATACCAGTACCTGTGCAGGCAGAAAGCTGGAAGGTTCGATCTGAACATATGAGCCAGTTGCAGAGGGGAACTTTGAGAAGAGGTTCAAAATCTTCTTGCTGGACATGAACGTAGCCTGCATGTAGTACAGCAAGACAAAAACATGAGACAAAAACTCCTGGATAAGCATCAAATAGGATGATGTGTTAAGATCATACATTCATGGTTAGGGTCGGCATGGTCTAAAGTTCACATCCATTCCATGTTGCTGTTCAACATGCATTATTCATTATTATCCATTTCAAACATAGAACCCGTACATTGATGATAAGCATTGATATGTTAGCTTGCAAGGTAAACCGTATCAGGACAACTCCTCCTTCGACCACTGGAAGAGTGGTGGTTTTTGTTTGGTCTTCAGCGTGGGAGGTTTTCTGCACGACCACGACAGACGCAGAGTTCAGCATGACTTGCGGGGCGAGAGGCATGCCGTCAAACATTGAGATTTCGAGCTGAGGAGCGCAAACAGATGACAAAGGTTAGGTTCAGTCAATGAAGACAACTGTGGTTCAACCTTAAAAAGTAAACCGTCCACTTATAGGACCTTACTTTGGCAAAGAAGCTTAAAGAGGGCTTCAGCACTTGGGGAAAATCCCGGAATTGGAGTTTGAATGCGTTTTGCAGTACCCGCACTGCAACCACTCTTTTCTCTGTGAATCCTGAGAAACGAGCACCAGTTACACCAAAAAATACCAACCATGACACAAAAGATAAGAAGTATATTATCAGCAAAAAGTATTTAACAGCATAATATTAAGACAATATTAAAAGTGATGAAATTTGATGATTATGCCTTTCAGGATTATAAACATACATATACAGCCAACTAACCTGTAGAGCTTTCAGTGACAGAGGCAGTAATGTTCAGTGTGATGTCTTCGTCACCGGGCTCATAAAGGCTGGCAAGCGCAACTTTGCTGAAGAAGAACTGCTCTGCTACAAAGAACTTCAGAAACACAGGTAAACATCAACCCAGACAGGTTCCACTGCACTATATACTGGGAGCAAACCTCTCTTATCCAGCATATCAGCATAGGAGAAAACTGCAGGACATCTTCTATTATTACTAGACTAGAGTTTTCTTTCGCGCATTGTGCGCACTCAACCTATAGTTGTAATTAAACCCATTGCAATGATGTGGAAACCCCAGTCGATAATGTAACAAATTTCTGAGCGCATAATATAATAACATTTTGCATATAATAACGTATAACATTCGTTCACTACAAATTACTCTTAAAGCAATGCCATCATTTAAATATTTTTAACAATTCAGCGAACAAAAGGCAACATTCTGATTATCATTTAGGGGGCCACTCAATGACATACAGAAGCGCCATCAACAAGCACACTGAAGTGGTGCGAGAAATACTGACTTTCTACTCCTCATTCACTAAGGGTGATATACATTTCCTACAGAGAAAATACTACCTCAGGGGTAGTATTATTCAGGAGATTTTCAGGTGTGCACGTGCGTGTGTGTTCATACCTGCGCGTGTGTCGATGGCAGAGCCGTTATGTTTAAAAACATAACGTCTTACCTGGGCGAGTATCACTGCTGTGTGCGCGCGTGCGTGTGTGTTCTTACCTGCCCGAGTGTCGATGGCGGAGCCGTTTAAAAACATAGGGTCGTAGCTTGGCGAGTGTGTCACTGCCTTTGTCTTGACGTGTGGTGTGTGTGTGTGCGTGCGTGCGTGCGTGCGCGCGCGCGTGCGTGCGTGCGCGCGTGTGTGTGCGTGCTTGCAGTGTATGTATGCATTCGCGCTTGCTGTGTGTGTGTGAGCTGCAGGCCGCTTGGCACATGCGCACGTGAGTTACTTGAATAACTGGTGCGACAGGCCTGCTATTATAGTAGTACGATTAATAAGAATTTGTTCATAATAATTTAATTAGTTTAGGCTCACCCCTTTATAGCTGAGGAATAGTTGGACAGGAGCTGTTGCAGGGGAAATACGGGTGACATTCACCAATAAAGTTTAATATATCATAGCAGAATGAACCCTAGAAATACAGCAATAAATAAATCATTCAACATTGCCAGCAGCCATATTTCTCAACAACACAACTCACTGTCTTGTTATCGACTCATCCCATTTTGGTTTAATTCTCAACTCAAACATTGTTATAGGACCAGCTCCCAAAATCAAACCTGAATCAAGAACATATGCATTCGTTAAAGTCTGGTTGACATAAGGCATTGGAGAAATTAGGCATTAAGAAAAGTAAATATAGTGACCACTAAGTATGAGAAAACCATTGGTTACCACTTAGTTCTCACTGTGCCTGAGATGTCCTCTCCCGCCAGAATCTCTGGTGCCGTCTCAAGCTGCAGGTTAAACATCGAGGGGTCTGCAACTATCAGGCAAGACTAGTTCAACATGGGGAGCAGGGGTCGGGTGTATATCCACGACAATCAATGCATTTCTATTCTAAGTCATTTAATTTAAGTTACCCGGGTTTTCCACCATGAATACCTTCTCGTCGGTAAGGCCCTGTGGATAAATACAAAGAAGTAAAATGTCAAGGTTTTTCTGATGTAATTTTATGTAAGCCAAAATATGTTAACCCATTATTAATAGGTGAATGGAATTCTATGTGGACCCCTACTCTGTATCCAAACCAGGGGACGTACTGGCTGTTGTTTAGAGGCAGATATACCGGCTTGTCAATGATAGTGGCGTTTCTGATCATTCACAGCAGAATAAAGCCTCTAGGCTGATGAAGGACCACGAGGCGTAGCAGAATGGCCTTTCATCCCCTTACGTTTCCTACATGGCTAATAAGTAAATAAATCAATAAAAGTTTATTTAGTTATTTTTTCATTTTTGCGGAAGCGTTTATAAAAAACAATAAAATGATTGTAAAAATGCTTAAAATATTTAGTTTTTTAAATATTTTGTGTCGGATTATTGATCTCTGTGTAGGTATCTCCGCAATAAGCAGAATAAAGTACTGTTTTAGCTGTATTTGTGGCTTGAATGGGTTCGAAAATAAATATGATTTTGTACTTTTTTAACATTATCTACCTGCAATCACAGCAAAAATTTGCTTTCTACAAAAATGTTATGTAAACAAAGGAGTATGTTTTCCTTCTTCAATAATTTCTGAAAAAAATATTGTACATAATATGGCTGGCCATGATAATATCCTGATACAGCCCTTAACTCTGGACATTGTTATTCCATAACCCACCCTTACAAAAAGGACAAAAAGTGATAGAAAGTAACCAACTTACATTTATTGTGGTCACGACGGCCCACTGTCCGATGGCTGGGCTCGGAGACAGATAGAATTCCTGGGAGACAATTCCCAGATAACTTCCCTGGGAGTACCACCTTTGGTTGATGTTCCCTCCGGGATCCTGTACACGACAAAATGATCCGTCACACACATTAACCTTGTTTATTCTGTCTAGGAATTATACCGATTTCTTAAGAAGTGAATAGACCAAAGAACACCAAGCATTGGGTTTAATCAGAATACACAGAGTGAAGTACATTCCTCTCTGATGTTCTCAGAGGGGAACGGTTCTTTAGGTTTAATTTGAACACACAGAAAGGTTTATTGCCCTATGAGGTTCTCAAGGAGAAATATTTCTTTAGTGGTACATGGGGATAAAAACCAAGACATTACACAAATATTGTTATGGGAATGGAACACTGATAGTCTGAGTCAAAGACGGGAGGCACGTTTAAACCGTGAAGACATTAGCAGCCTTATTTGTCAGAGTTGCCGGTGTTGCCAAATTATCCCTATGGAGTTGGGCATTGAAACCCGACATCGATGCTACCCTGGGTGTAGTCTCTCCAGCATTCAAAGTTTCAACCTTGACCCCGGTGGACACTGACCACTTGAAATGCGTCATATCAGATCACAGTTGTGTCTGAGGTTCTATACCCAATGGCGTTCTTTACTTCTAAAGACACAGTATAAATATAAGTTAAAAGTGCTTAAGTCCCGCCTGTTGGCGATTTATATTCTGAACCTCGAGTCCAGCAAAACTTTCCTGTATGGATCATGTGTTGACCCCTTAAACGTTGAGATGGATCGTCGACGGTGCTGTTGACTTTAATACGGTTGTGTAAGATCAGGGATCGACTCCTCCACATGTATAGATGTATCTTGTGTTTTTTTCCGTAATACACAAAGGAGGACCCTCACCAAGACGCTGATCTCCATGGCTCCTCTGTAGGGCCGGTTGTCCAGTTGCAGGGCCGCGATCCAGAGCAGCACCTTCTGCCCGGGGCCGTAGAATGCTCTGTCCGTCTGGACGGAGCTGGAGAAGTTCCTGCGGCTGAAGGTCAGCCAGGTGGAGTTGGAGAAGATCAGCTGCTCTTCCTGATAGCCGCTGAGCGTCAGCCTCACCTGGCCGCTGGGGCTGAGGGAGTCTCCCTCCAGCTGAGGACGGAGCGTTCATTCATGGCACATCATCCATGAGTGAATAGTGCATGAATATACAGTATGTGTAAATTGTTTGTAGTTTGTGACGGTGTGTGTGTGTGTGTGTGTGTGTGTGTGTGTGTGTGTGTGTGTGTGTGTGTGTGTGTGTGTGTTGGTGTGTAGTTGTGTGTGTTTGGAGGTTTGTGTGTAGGTATGTGTGTGTAGGTTTGTGCGTGTGAAGCTATCTGTGTGTGTGTGTGTGTGTGTGTGCGTGTGTGCAAATGTATACCCATACTAATATAAACCATCTTTATGCTGTTATTTAGGACATGGAATACAAAATACACATACTTACTGGAGGAAGGGTAATAATTCTAGTCAAACCTATAAAACACAAACAAACCAAAACTCACCATCACAATAGACGACCATTCCCAAGATTACAAAACGAAAGGCTACATAAAACAACCAACCTCCAGGGATGGTGACGGATGCACTGGACAGGTAAGCTTTTCCCTGTGTTAGACGGGCCAACACGTCGACAGTGGACTCGGTGAGGATGGTGACAGATAGATTAGTGGCTCTGGACGTGTACAGTTGATGTGAAAACGAGAGCAGATACAGGGGCTTCTGGCTAGAGGAGATTAGTGTCGACGTCAGAGTGCTGCTGGTGGTTGTGGTGGTCGGATAGAGATTTGAGATGCAAGACATGGTTAAGAATTTGTTGCACACTAGGTGAGGAGATAGATACACAATACATCTCCTCAAAAAAATGACATGCTTTAGAGACGTATCATTATTAATTACAGTATAATACTGTCATTTATCATATAATATTGATATCAATGTACTCTTACAGTGATAATTCTGTAAGAGACCTATATACTTTTGATCATTACATACAACCAAGACAAAACACATTTTTCTCCTCCTTCAAGATAATAGTAAAGCCCTTTTTACCTGGACGGAAGTTGAGCTGAAGCAGGTCCCGAAAAACACAACAATTCCACAAGCCACAATCCAAGGATACCAAATGCATTCATTTTCCCGAGCTTTGCTTTAACTGGTCTCTGGCCGTACAACTAACACAACCTTAAACCCTCACTAAGTAACAGCGAGTAGCTGTTGCATTTCTTCTAACCTGCTCAAACTCCCACACATGCAGACATACTCAGTTACTGACATACAAGGCCCAGTCATACATCTTTCTCTTCTTGCCAATGACTAAGACGGATCCCGTGGGGAGAAAGGGATATAGAGTCCCTTTCTCCCCACAGTTTTAGTCAGACATCATTGTGTCCCCCCCCCCCACATACACAGACAATACCTTGCACGTTGGGCGTGTTTCCCTTCAGCCCATTCACAGAATAACAACAATCCCCCTACACAGTCCACTAAATACTGGGACGTTTAGGCACCAGTGATTCTTTAATGAGAAGACCTTTGTCTCAGGTGTCCTGACATTTTCTCTGAGGGACACAACATATACACTAAGCAGATTACTCTTATAGCGTTGCCCTATACCAAACACTGATGTACAAGTGTTTTGACCTATAGATGTTTATCCATGTTGTCCTGCTATCCTGTGTTTTAGAGATTCAGAGACCAAAGGTCAGCTCCATAAAGTAACCGGGTAGCTGTGACCTCTCCTTTCACATAGTGACAAAAGGGGAAGTTACCAGGGACAATTGCAAAATAACGCTGTAGGCATTTATATATAAATATACACATTTGGATAAGGTTGGAGTAGGGGAAATTAGAGGGGAGGTATATGTGGTGGAAGGCACAGAACGCCATGCACCCATCAAGTAGTTGGTTTAAAATTATGGTCAACACATCTTGATGCATCACCTGTTTCAAACCAGCAGATGGTAGTATATACAAGGCAAAAGGGTTCTATTTTGTATATTTTATCATGGAGTAGTTTACTACTAGTCTCAACCTATTCCATGTATTCGCACTATGTTTTGTATATAAAGGTTGTCTCTGCGAGACCCGAGTACAGGGTCTTGCTGCATTCTGAGGATACTCCACCAGGGGGCCGCATCATCATCATTTTCTGTTATGAATACTTTATATTTAATTTAAAGTCTACAGAAGGCAGCAACTATTCAAATTATTCAAATTTCTGGCGATATATCCCGTCAAAGCCGAACTTCTTGGCGAGCACTAATAAGATACTAATCATCTACTCTTGGAGGGCAGGTCGTACAGCTCATCTTTCTGTGTAAGCGCCTAATGAAGTGAACATTTTATTTATTTCATAACTTAGAAGAAGACATTGCTAAAATAAAACAATCATTAAGCAGTGCTCAATTCATTTCAGTGTTTATTTCTTTGGCATTATTTTCACAAACATAATTGCATAAATAATTATGCAATGTTTCTTTCTTCTTCAATGCAGCACTTTGGCCACTGAAGAAAGGGTTAGAAAATATAGCAAGATGTGTATATAAAAAAAACATGCAAGCGTTTGAGGATCATTTTCCATAATAGCCCGTCCGTGGTGTGGAGTGCAGCTTCCATTAGAAAAACTGAAGTCTAATTGAAATTGTAGCTAAATGGGTTAAGGGAATTCAAATTCAGATATATATATTTATTTTAACATTATTCAAAAAACATTTATTAGACAAAACTCATCACCAAACATATCCCTAATGTGCCAATGGCAGGCAGAAGAATCTCACATAAAAAGTGCGGACAAAAGTGCATATTAACAGAGTGTGCATAGAATCACCAGGCATGAACATATGACACCGTCCACAGTTCACGGATCAGTTAAAGAGGCACGGCGATGAGGCAAGACGTCACTGATCTAGTGTTAGACCTGACTGTGGTGCAGTACTGACTCATGAGGCTGTGACAACAGTATGCATATAGGACTGCAGCTGATCGTACGCCCTATCCCTGATAGGTCATCGTGGGACAAGCACGGGTGTGCTCATTACACTAATGGTGGGTCAGCTCCTTTATAGTACCAGGCCACGGGGGTAGTAGGCCCAACTAGGGATGAGTCGAGTACCCCGGCGATACATAAAAAGGAGCCAACCCTTAATTAGCTTTATGGGTGACAGCTGTGTTTGACAATGACACCTCTGAAAAGGGTCGAGAGATCTAAAGGAATGAACCTGCTCGTCAAACAGCCAATGGCGTGCCCGTCCTCGTTAAGCAATAGCGACAGCAGCGACCAATACAGGAGGGTGTGGTCGGTGTGTACATCTCTTGAGAGAGAGAGGTGTTCAGTTACCCGTTGAGGTGGACGCGGCAGACATTTGTTTCGTCCGCCTTCTACCGGTCTCGGAAGCATCCGTGTGGTCATTGGTCCATCAGTCTGGACGTCAGTCCGTCCGTCCGTCTCCGTGGCGGCTGGGAGCTGTCGGGTCACATCTCAAAGTGGCGGTACATGCTCTCCACGTAGCTCAGCACACGCTGCCAGTCCGGTCCCCCCGCCCGCAGCATCTCGTCCGCCGTCTGACAAACACCCATGCATATATTGATTAAGATATTTGAAGCAGCCTGTATGAAACGAAAACAAAGCATGCGTCCAGTCCAGCATGCGATGTCCCCGCCGGATTACATGCGTGCACAAAAGACGCACCAGTGAGCGCGTGATCCCGACGTTCTCGCCCGTCTTGAACGCCAGGTTAAGGTTCTCCCGCTGGTCGGAAGAGAAAATCAATAAGTAGTGAGTTGGAACAAAACCTATTGTGGACAGCTTTGAGCCGGCGGGTTGCGCCCGGGTCCAGACCTTGTTCTCCGGGTTCAGGCTGGGGTAGGGGACGTGAGAGGGGAGGTACGTGTGGTAGACGGCGCAGAACGCCAAGCCGTCCACCCAGCTGCTGCTGAAGTTGGTGAGGTCGATGTTCTGCGGTCGACAGAAAGCATTATAGGGTTGTCATTTAAAAAATATATATGTAAATGAGTATTTTTCAAAGCATATATTAAAAAATGTGATTGGCCACGCTGTGGGCCACCCTACCACTCTAAATATGGCAGCTACTAGGATTTTCTGAAGTATCGAGAATTGCCTTGGAAAACTAACAATACAGCAAAGAACGTGGACGACTGCATGTTACGTCCGTAAAGTAAAGGTTCTCCACACTGCTCTACAAAATGTCCAGTGTACGGCCCCCCCCCCCCCACCGTCATTTTTTGCTTCACGTGCCCCCTCCCCCCCCCCCTCACTAAACCCGTCTTGACCGGCCTAAGGTGGATCCCCTCAATAAACGGGTTAACAAAATAAAAGAACATTACAGTTAAAGTTACATTTCAAGTCAAGCTAAACTCCCACCCCAGTACTAATTCAAGTTGTAAAGCCCTTAATCACAGTTACAGTCTCAAAGGGCTTAACAGGCCATATATTCATGACACCTCCCTGACCCTAGCCCCCTAAAGGGCAGGAGAAAAAAAACTCCCTTAATTAGCAAGGAATAAATCCTTTCTGATTCTGATTCTGATAAATCTAGAGAAGGGACGCAGATTGGGTGATCCGTCCTTCCAAGAAGATCATCAGCGTTAGTGGTGACCTTGTATCCCAGCGTGCGGTTCTGGCACCAGAGCAGCAGCGAGTTGCGCTTGGAGCCCCCGTGACGACGCAGCAGCATGTTGAAGCCGTCCTGGGACCTGGCCACGAAAACACACAGGAAGTGAGAACGCCTCCCGCCTTACAAAGCGAATGCGACCACGAAAAAAGGCCAACAATCGGCGATTGTATTCCGAGGCCACCAACATGGAACAATTATGCCCATCTACCGTGTACCATGTAGGTTGGATCATTTTTGAACATTCAAGGTTTGCATCTTGAGGGCTCAGAGAAGAATGTAGCCTGTGTGTGTGTGCATGCATGGCGTGCGTGTGCGTGCATGCACTCACTTGGTGGGAGGCAGTTCACTGAGGGCGGAGTTGTACTTGTTCAGAAGCTCCTCCCGCTTCCCTACAAATACACACCCAAACTATTCACCACCAGGACAGCAGCAGCTTACCAACACAACACCTCGTGTTTTTTGGATGCAGATATAAATGAATGTACACACCGGCGTTCGCAGAGGAGCTCTCTGGCCAGTCCAAGCTTCTCTGCACTCTAAGTTGGTTTGAGTTCTGAAAATAGGAAATGACATTGGTCAACGTGTGGCTCCCCCGTTAGCATGTTGTTAGCCCCCGGACCCTGATAGAGTGGATACTCCTGGAGTGGGAGAGGGTCACCTTGTTTGTACAGGAGGCCGTGGTGCCAGAGTTGGACTGGGAGGTTCCGTTGTGCGGCGTGTGGGAATCCAAGGAGAGCGCTATTCTGGAGAGACTTCTGTGTGACACATACACACAGACACACACTTTATAGTGGACAGGCTTGGGCAGCCAGGCGTACTGTTTTTGATAGGCTTTTTCGGAACCCTGGTTCCACTTCAACTGCAGTCGATCGGGTGATTCTAACAAAAATCCTTAAACTGAAGTGTCCCCGCCGAGCCAGGAGAAAATGGGAGTGCATTCACCGGCAACCACAAACCTGGCGACATCGGTCGACAAAAAAAAAAATGGGTATCGGTTTCCCATTATAATAGCCAGGAAAATGGTATCCAGCGAGAGAAATGGGTGATAATTGGTGCACGAAGATGAGTACACACACACACACACACACACACACACACACACACACGTTGTTTTAGCCTCCACACCAATGTTAGGCTTATTGGATATAGAAGTCTTAATAAAATCAGGTCAGGTTTCTGAAAGTTCTGACCACAGGGTTGACGCGTGCCGTATTTCAGCTTTTCTGTATCACAGGTGTCTGATGGTACAGCTTCTTCCAAGCTAATTCAAACACGCATTTGTGAATCTTAGGAGTCTACTTTTTGTTGCTAAAAACTTTAGACAATCTGTTATAGGTGAATAGGTCACAAGTTACCACTTTAGTCACCATTGACCGCTCACCTTGACCTTTCTGTAGTTCCCGTCCTTTGTGTCTCATTGGTTCGACTCGTCTCTTTGCTCCCGCCCTCACCGGTCACATTTCTCATGTATCTCCTAGCCACACCCCGAGTTTCTGTTTTAGTCTCCTCCCCCTTAGTGACAGCGTTGGGCATCGCTGTTCCATTCAGACTCCCGATCGCCGTCCCTTCTCGCCCTAGTCCGTGCAGGTTTCTCGTCCTGCCCCTGTCCGTTCCCACGAGGCCTCCGCGGTTGTTGGTGCAAGAGTCGGGCTTGTCCCGGGCCTCCGTTGAAGCCTGGGCCTGTGTTTTGCCATGCGCCTGGGCGGCGGCGGCCAATTCCCTCCGACTTTCGCTCAGCTCGCCCCTCAGAGACTCCAGCTGCGTGTCGGCCTCCCTCTGCCTCTGATGGGCGGACACCAGCTCCCTCTCCACCTCCTTGTGGGCCCCCCTCAGCGCCAACAGGTCCTCCTCGGCCTCAGCCCTCAGACGGTCCGCCACCGCCACCGCCACCTGGAGGTCAGTCTGGAACTGCAGCCACTCCATGCGCTCCGTCTGCATTGGGAGGGAAAGACAAAATGTTGGGTTGAATTTAAGTTGTTGTTTTCATTTGGCTGCCATTTTTAAGTGTTTGATTTCCAAAGCTATTGAATTCCCCAAAGATTTTTCGGGAGATGGCCTTCAGTTCATAATTCGATAAAGCCATTTCTACTTCTACTTGATTGAAGCAGAATATATATTCTTACAAAGATTTGATCTGATCATTTACATTTAGGGCATTTTAGTTATCAAATCCTGCATCGATGTAATCTTGAATGATCAGTCTTTTGGCCAACAGCGGAGGGAAAGGTTGGAGCGAATCAACAGCAATAACTAGCAAGAGCCTAGAGAAGCAGTGGGGGAGGACAGTGACCTCTGATGACTCCAATACAGTCGCAAAGACAATCATTATTACCCGTCACGTGAGGTCACATAGGTTACGTTTGTAATGACAAGTGACCACACATTTGGACCAATCAAATTTTTTTTTTTTATTACATACAAGTGCATTTTATTTTTGTAGATGCAGGTCATTAATAAGCAGGTAGTGGTTAGCCGTCTTTCTCAGGGATGCAGGCTACAGGTAAACCATGGGCATTGGGGATTGAACTCTGAGCCACTCGGCATGTGGTTTGACTCGACTGAACCACTAGGCCATCCGGCCCCCGATTCTGTCCCCAGTAACTGTTCCTGATTTTGAATTCTGACGTTGTGTGGTTTGACATAACCATTTGTTTACTGCCACAGCCAAAGATGAAGGTGTATTTATGCACTTCTTTCATCATACAAATAAACCCTCACATAATTCCACTCAAATATGACTCATCAGTATTTCATCACCCGAACCAACGCGGCTGCCTTCATTAAAACCCGGCATCGCCTTTCTGTGGAGATAAGGAGCGGTTCGATTCGGGAAGTGGAGTTTGCGGGGGCGTGTAGTCATGTGCAGTTCCGGCGAATTCCTTCAGACTCTCTGTGGCCTGGAAGTGCACAAACCTTGCCTCCGCAGACACGCTACAACACACAACCACAAAGGGCTCTCTGAGCAACGGGAACCAGGAGGTAAGCAAGAACAGGCCATTTGTGAAAACGCACACAAGACTTGACACAATCCCGTGCATGAGTAGGGGAAAAAAAAATAGGGGCAAAGGGGGGAGAGCGAGAGAGAATTAATAATATAGTGGTTTAAGGCCTGCAGAGACTTGTGTTGCAGCAAACGTTAAGCCACAGAGAAATTGAGCGAGTGCAGCGGAGGAGTAGAGGCGCGAGGCAGGCAGGCAATTAGATGAAGAATGGATAGTGAGGAGGAGGAGAGAGAGAGAGAGAGGACCCTTGCCAAGTCGCACCCCTTATCTGACCGGCGAGACTCACAAGACCACAGCTGGGCCCGATTATACTGGACGCAGTCTCTCCCAGCCTCCCTCGCTCTCACACACAGACACACACACACACACACACATATCATATTTCCATTCTATCACACGCAGGCACACACTCCTTTTCAGCCGAGTGCACAGCACACAGATCCTCCGTTTCAAATTAAAAGTTGGAACACACTTTCCCAGGCAACAATAAATAATTGCCGTCGCTTTTGGTGGAAAGGTTGGAAAGTAGGGAGCAAAAAGAGGACTCACTACTCATTTGGCTGAATTGTTTAAAATGGTGAACACACACACACTCACACTTTGTAAGGTGAATGTGGAGCTTCCAACTACAGCATGCCTCCTTCAGGCAACAGGAAGGGGAGATCCTCAATTCTCACCGAGATAAGGCTGTTTATTCTCCCTCATACATATACAACTTAGCCATGACCTAGTGTGACAACGTGCACAAACTGGACGTGCAAACACGCCCCAATTGCGCGAAAGGAACCAACACACAAGGAGATTTAGAGTGTGTGTGAGTGTGTATGTGTGTAACATCTGTCCCGGAATTCATACCCACACCCTGTTATCTCGACGTATGCATGGGGGAAACATCCCTGTTTCGTCATGCGTTCCCCAGTCCCTCCGATGTGTTCGAAAACACAAGGCCACCAAGACATAAACCATCTCCCCTCGCTTGTCCTCCTCAGCCCAGTCCCATGATCTACAAGATCCCCAGTTGTAGCCCAAAACGATCCGAGCCACATCGCAAATGAACATTACACAGAGCACGAGTCCAACGGTCCATTTGCATTGCATGACAAATTTGAAACAGCGACCATGCACATCCGCACACAGACCTCCGCGAATGCAAATTTTTCGTGCCTTCGTAATAAATGTATGCAAGATTGGGTATGTCTACTCACTCATTTAATATAAGGCAAGAGACACAGAGTTGGAGGAATAAAGTTTCTTTGGAGTCGGTACATATGCTGAACATTTGCTAATTTCACTGGACAATGGAAACCCTCATCATTATCCTCAAAATTAAATTTTCATGTCCTTGTATCTGATTAATATGAAGGAAATAATTCCATCTAATAGAACGTCAAAATTGCATCAACAATGTTGCCACAAATACTTGTGACACTATTAAAGAATAATTTCTTCGACCAAATAAAATATTCCTGCTTCATAATGAATCAGTCTGCAGCAAAGACCCTTGACATTGCCCTGCTTTAAGCTTCCAAAAATGTTAGATAGTAGTCAGGTTTGAAGGGCCAATGAAAAATGGAGCCTAAAGACCAGTTATTATAATGATAGCGTAGGAGTGTTGAGAAAAGAGAAGAGGCATAATGTGGGAGAATATGGAAATGAGCACGGTTTGGCGAAAACTAAAACCCTAAAAAGGAATGTTGGGTCTATGAGAGCGTTGAGAAATAGGGGATGTGATCATGGATGAAAGGAATGATGAGAAGGAACTAAGCCGGGAAGAAGTTGCCAGCTCATTTATTTTTCTTTGTTTAAAAGTTCTTGTCTTTTCGGGAGGGGCCAGGGGAGCTCTGTGGCAGAGGGAGGGAGAGAAAGAAAGCCAAGGAGGAAGTGGGGGTAAACCGACCAACCTAGAACCAGAGACTCTCCAACCACCAACACCCCTCCATAGATCAGTGCACTATTTGTGTTTGTAAGAGTGACTGCATGTCCGGACCTTGTTTACGTCAGAGTGTGAGTGTGTGTCTTTCTATCATGGCCAACAAACGCACATACGCATAAATAAATACTGGCAGCGAGGCCAAAGCCCTTTCATCACAACTAAATAAAACAAGTTTCGTCTTCTTAACAAATGAGGCCCACTGCTCCCCACCCACCCTAGCACCGGCACCACCCGATCTCCATCCCTCTCCACAAAAAGGTTCCCAGGAAAGGAACACAGAGTGGAGGGGGCTGGGGTGAGGGGAGGTAGGGTGATGCATACAGTCGAAACAAACTCTCCGAGCAGCAGCAGAGATCAGCCAAATGGGAGGGCCCCCCAACTTAAACACTTTTTTGGGGGTTATTTTTTTGTGGCTGGGTTACAGACAAACCAGGCTACCTCTCTCTTCTAAAATGCGCACACACACACACACACACACACACACACACACACACACACACACACACACGAAGGATGTGTGGAGGAGCGAGAAAGATTGAGCGATAGAGATAAAAAAAGTGCAATATTAATTGTGTGCACATTAACACTTGGACATGTACTGGGTAGGTGGGGGTTAACTCTAAATCTCTCAATCTATTGGGGAGGGGGGGGGGGGACTTGTTTTGCAGCTGCTGCATGCTGCTGGGATCTGGGACAGATCTGGAGAAAGGTTGGATCCCCCAGCCAGAATCCTCATAAGGGTGGGCCAGGAAGTGGAACACGCAGCAGACAGGAAATTACCATCAAAAGCAGCCCCCCCCGCCCCCCTGCCTCTCTCTCTCACTCCCTTCCTCTCCCTCTCCAATATCTCTTCTACACAAATGGACATAAGCACCAGGGGACCCAATGAGCGCAGGCAGGATGTCTGAGTCAGACAGAGCCTGGTGTGGGGCCAGTCGTTAGGGGTCAGCCCCATGCAGGCTCCGTTAACACGCGGCGTGACAAACTGTTTTAAAACCTGCACAACCAACTTTCATTACAAAGTCCACCACTTCCTTCCAACTGTTGGCTCAAAAGGGCATCTCTTCCATCCGCACCATTACCTCCGATCTACCATCCTTTCTGTTGCCTCGGTGGACCAAACTAATTGAGAGGCAAGAGAGCCCTGGGGTGATGCAAGTCATGGGTGGGGTGGTTTCATTCGTCACAGGCTCATCGCTTCCCAAACAACATTGTCAAAACGTGTTGACCTCGGTATCAAAACGTCAACGATTTGTTTAGTGCGGTTTAAATTAGGGAGAAAATAAGTGCTTCTTGGTCACCTGGGAGATGCTGGTGCAGCGGTGTACAGACCGTTACAAACCTTGCTCTAAACGCTACTCTAAAATTAAAATAAAACCTTGAGGCTCGGGAGGTGGACGGCCAGCCAGCCAGCAAGCTAGAGAGAGAATAGAGAGGGAGCTATAGGAGAGATAATAAAGTCTTATGTAGAATATGAAAGGGTTTCCTTCCTTCCCCTGAGCCTCCAAGGAGGAGCGGAGGACAGGAAGATCTCCATTAGCCTGGGGGAGGGGAGGGGTGCATTCCAGTTTTCCCACTGCTGGAAAATGGATGTGGATGCGTGTTGGTGGGGTGTTATCAGAGTGACACACACACACACACACACACACACACACACACACACACACACACACACACACACACACACACACACACACACACACACACACACACACACACACACACACACACACACACACACACACACACACACACACACACACACTTCCTGTTTACAATTCTACATTCATCCCGAAGACCCTGCGACATGCCTTCGGCATGTGTTAAAAATTCCAGGGCTACATATCTGTATGAATTCAATTCAGTGGAGAATGGAAAGGATAATATTTTCCATAAACAAGGAAAAAAGTGCACCGATAGTTTCACAACACAACCAAGGAATGCACAGAGACTTTGCTGCTCCTACCTGCAAGTTAGTCCTCAGACTGTTGATCTCGGTCAAAAGACACTTCAGCAACTCTGAGGAGAGAATGCACAAAGTGGAAAGTCAATGTCTAATTTAGAAATGTATACATGTTTATCTTTCAGCCATTCATGTTGTTGAAAAATGTATAGCGTTGGCCGCAATAAAACCTGAACTAACATTAGTTAAATCTATATTATCATGGCGTTCAATGTCCTGCTTTCAACCTATACATTTTCCTAAATGCAGGGCAGGTTAATTCAAAATCTCGCAACCCAAGCGCATTATTGATAGAGAAGATAAATGTTGAAAAATTACAAGCACTTAAAACTAAGATTAGTCGAGTAGTCAATTAGTCCATAGACAGAAAATGCATCGAATCTAATTTGGATAATCCATGAATCGTTTCATTTATTAAGAACAATAAACAATAAAAAACGATTTCTGTGTTCTTTGGCAATTAAATTCTAATATTTGGTTCATGGATCCCCGTAATAGGAATAATTTAGTTCTTCGATGCTGCTTGTCAGATAAAGCTCACACATTCGTCACTTTGGACTCTGGTAACTATTTGTGACATTTTGTAGACTAAATTAGGATTTGATTTATTAAAAAAAATAAGAAAAAATTAAAACCAGTGGAGGTAGTCCTCAAATACTGGGACCCAGTCCTGACGGTCTCACCTGTGGTGCTAGGCGCTCCATCAGTGAGACCCAGGGTGGTCCGACACTGCTCCAGCATCCTCTCCATCGCCTCCCCCGGGACCTCCCTGCTTTGGGACTGGCTCAGCCCGCTGTCCATCTCCCTCCAGTAGCGGTCCGCTCGGCTGGTGTCATGCGAAGCGGGGCTGTCCAGCGCTACGGGGCTATCGTTGGGGCTCGCTGTGCCCCCCCACCGCTGGGTGCCCTGGGCCCTGGGGGCCGGGGTGGAATTGGAGGGACCCCCGTTACACCCCGGTGGGGCCCCCTGTACTTTAGGCGTGGCCAGGAGGCTTTCCCTAGATCCACCAATCACGACACTCGTAGGAGCGGAGGGCGGGATTGGAGGCTTCCAATCGGGGGGTGGAATAGGTGTGGTTGGCGCGTTGCCCAACTGGGATTTCTTCCCGGTGCACAGTGGGTGGGGGGTTTTGGCTGGGACCGGGGGTGGACAGGTCACCTGGGCTACGAGCGGGGATAGGGGTGAACTGGCGCATTTTACTTGGAGGGGGTCCAGGGCGGGTCCTTCGTTGGTGGGCGACGTAGGAGGCGTGTGGAAGACATCTGGATGACCTCCTAGAACAGAAACGGACAAAAGTAGATGCTTATACACAGAGCGAATGGATGGCTCCCAAGACACAAAGCTATATACAGGGGAATACAGAAAGAAAGTCTCAAGTCCAGAAGAATTTGCTTGGCAGTAACCAGTCTAGAATGTTGACCAGGTTTTAGTGCATCTGGCCCGACTATATGAACTAGCCAAGGTTTTGGGTGGCAGAAGAGGGGGGGGGGGGGGGGGGGGGGGAACCACAATCCAATACGTCTATATATGGGCATTCCTCCTATAACCCTTCTTTTCCCCCCTTTAATGTTTTCACTGCTGCGTCACTCGTGCTCCCAGGAGTGGGTGAGGTACACACCAAAGGGAGAGCAGTAAATTGGCCTTGAACCGTACTCAAACTCGGTCATCTATCGCATAGCAAGACCATGACACAAGTGAATGGTCTTGTTTTAGGCTGACTGTCTCTTTCCAGACCCCCACCCTGTAATAGGAAAATACCTCAAGATCATTCAACTTTATTTGCACAACTTCCCATTGCAGACCTTAACGCACTATAGTCTTTGTGTACGAGTGAAAAGAATTACAGAACGATGCCTTAAAGGAAAGGTTTTGTATGGCTGTGTGTTTGTCATTGTACACATCTGTCTGTAGGCGGATGCGCTGCAAAAAAATTGCCTGCGTGCGTGTCGGACAAAATTAGGATTCCTATGATTAATCCATTGCCCTTGTGCTGAGCCGGGGAATTCTGCCGATTTATCACAGCTGGGCACTGACGGGTGGGGTGGAGGTGGAGGTGGGGTGAGCGTTACAGCAGTGGGTTCATGGTGCAGAAGAGCAGCGATGGGACGTCAAGACGAGTGACCGCTCTATGAGCAGATCAAAACGGAGGCGAGCCAAGATTGTAATTTATTAAAAAAAAATAAAAAAGATAAAATACACACAGGCATCCGGTTCTCCCTTTGTTTATCCTCTCCTTCATTATGCATGTGTGGTCCTTTCCCCAAACGTCCCTCAGGTCTATACCTCTCTGTACACCGCCCTCCCCGTCTGCTCGCACTCTGCCCCCTCCTAGCTGTTCTTTTCCTTTCTCTCCCTCCTTTATTAGTTCCCCCTCTTCCCTGAAGAAGAGAATATGTATTTGAGGCTTGGCAGTGGGCTCGCTTTGTTCTCACTAGCAGACTGCCAGGAGTGTGTGTGTGTGTGTGCGTGTACTTTTTTGTGTTACGTAATTGAAAATCATTTTAGAAAACATGAAGGAGCTTCTTAAAGTGGTTTACCAGAATTAGGGAACAGGGGGTACTGAAGGGGCAACATCCAGAGTCAATCTCTCACACACACACACACACACACACACACACACACACACACACACACACACACACACACACACACACACACACACACACAGTGTGACCACAGTATTAGCCTTTTGTGTTGACCAACCTGATGCCCCGTGGCTTTCCTTGCTGGAGAAGTGACCCATGGTGCACTCTGATGGCCACCCTGCAGTTGTTTCTTCCTGGGGCCTACCAACACGTACACACAAAATATCTGAATATATGGGTTAATATATATTATTTTAAATACAATGTTAGCCATAGGAATCATGTTATGAGGCACATTCACTTTTTGAGCTTGAGAACAGGTTATTTTTGAGACAGTGACATCAGGGACTCATACACTGATTATAGCTTACATCTCTACGGAAGTGAAATAATAGGTTATCCTCTCCAGAGTTATCGTCAGCCCAGGGCCCGGCGAGGCGGAGTGAAGTTTACAAAACAATCATTGGTGTGCACAAGTACTCATTTGAATGCCAATTTTGCTGTTGCAAAAAAATAACAAAGTTGTTTGGAATGGGTATCGCGACAAAATCATAGTGCATCATACCAGACAGGGCACATCAACACCAGACAACGATCATGCTCATTGTACGGGTGTTGATGTGCCCTGCCTGATTAGATGCACTATGCTTTTGTCGGGCTATAACACACATAACTCTGGATGTTATTTCTTTGAAAAACTCTAAATAAGCACTTGACTTGTTAAGAGCCGAATGTTAGCCTTGTAGCACATCTAGAAGACCATGAACCAAATTACAAGATAAGACATAATGTGGGGACACATGGTCGCCGTGGAGGCGTCTCTTTAGCGAACAGCGTTAGTTATTCACCCGAGTTTCTCCCTTAAAGAAACTTATATTTGTCAGACGACTGTCAGAAGACTTTTAAATGATCATTTAAAACAATCGTAAGGCATTGGTATACTTGACGAGCAATTTGTTCAAAACTTCCATGCCCCGATGGATGCGTTGATGTGCATCAACAACATTTCAGTATAATGATATAAATACGTCATGTTGGGGCGCCCAAAAACATAAATCAAACTAAAAACTATTTTGGGGACAGCGTTGTAAAACAACCCGTTAAAAGGTCAAATAAAGATGGTTCAAACTCACTTTATTTATGTCTCAATCGCCGAGTCCCGTTGTTGTGTGCACCCTCCGTCCGCGCTACTCATCCACAACTTCACCTCGCTGTCTTCAGTTTATGAGGAGGGGTGTGCGGTAAATGGCAGGGAACACAGAAGAACATGTCCTTCTCGTTATTAATGCAAACATGTTATTTCCACACGATGGAGAAAAAAATCACATGGGTAAATCCTATAAATCCGCACCCGACATACAAAAAACGAAGGAAAACTTTGCATCGATGTTGGATGTTTTTTCTTTCTATCCACTAGGGGGAATAGTCGCCAAATTATATTGTATCGTATCCCCTCTTCCCATTACATCTCAAATCTGATTGGCTGGTTTCCGAGACGAGTCTACATACTTATGCAAGTGCTAGTATTTGTTTTTATGGTTACTTTTGTTGCTCAATGGCAAATGCATTTGTTATCTATTCTCAGATGATTGTGCAGAATTATTTTTAATAAACTTTCTTATTAGAGAATGATGAGGTCATGTGATGGATAAAACAGGTATAGTGTGAAGTGCAAATGCGATTCTGGTTTATCACAATGTCTAGGCAATGTAAAATGAAACCTCAACCAAAAAGTTTAACCCACCAAAGTGTCATTAAAGATCACAACTCTACTAAAGTAAACAATCACCATGTGCGCATACACCTTTGTCATGCATTTATGATGAGGTTGAGGTCTCCTTTACAATTTAATTTGCACAGTATTTTATGGGAGTAAGGGCATTCATCTTCGTGATGAGAACGCCTTCTTTTGTCATTGATGACACAGAAAATAATTTCACTATAGGAATAAAGTGTGACATTTCAACTGAAATAACACAAGCAGTTCTTTTGATCGTTTTATTGATTTTTTTCAGTGAATACAATACAGCATACTGTTCAAAATATATGTGTTTAGGCCCAGCAAAAGCCAGGGGATGACAAATAGTGCAACAGTCGTAAACATAACATTCTCCAAACAATTTCACTTAGTCGCATTAATCATTATGCATCCTGTTTGTGCAAAACACTTTTTTCTTAAATAACGCCTCCACCTGCAATGTTAAAATAAGAACATGCATCTCATACAGTCTCACGTCATGTCAGCAGTTCTCTAACACAAGTTGGGGAAATTCAGAGAAGCAGCTGTTTTGGTGCAGTGGGATGATTGAGATCAATACATTTATTTAATGCTCAATACACCTTCTGCAGACCATGGCAGCATCGAGAGTGTCCGTTAAACCCCGTCAACCCCCCTCTCACCCATGTCCCGACGAGGCCTGTGGGGGAGCAATAAACTGTACCAATGCAGCACATGATGTGACACTATTTCAACACTCCAGCACCCACTAGATATAGAACCTGGGTGGCGGTAGGATAGTAGGATAAGAGGTTTATTCCATTGTCAGGGCACTACTACAGAACTACAGATTTGCAGCAAGGCCCTTGTTGCCTTGGCTTGTCGTGTTACCGTCTCCCAACCTGCAAAAATCCTCACATTTCAAAGCCACACCGGGATACACACGCCAATGTCTTCATCGCAGCGGGAGGAAATGGATCACTGGGTCTTTCTGACCTCAGCGTTATGAAACTCTTTAAGGAGTGATTTCGCGGCTCTGAGTTAAAAAGTTGCGCCGATGCAGGCTCGTCCAAAAAACAACATCCAGCAACCACGAAAGCTCATCCCCAAACGTCGCTCAATCTCTCCCATGAGTGCTAATTGAGTTTCAGGTCATTAACCGTGCCACAAAAGCACAACAACAACGAGACCGCATCTGCGCTATCCCCATAAGGCACAGCACGCGTTCTCAACCACACTCAGTGGTCTCGCCAAAAGCCCACCGGCTGGCCCTTCAAAGGGCAGAACCCATCAGGACCTCTGTGTCCGACGGCAGCGTGGGGGGGGGCTTATTAGTGGTGGACACTGCAGGGGGAACGGCACAAGAGTGGGGATGCACAGGAACCGTCAGGTCCTGTCCTGGCTCTGTCTTGTTGGTACTTAGTCTGAATACAAGATCAGGTGGTTGTGTGTGTGTGCCGGGGTGCTGATTTTCCACCAGGGCTAATACTAAATGAGGAAATTGGCTTAGGCTGCCAGGCTCAGGCAGGGAGAGGCTCTCTGCCGTGCATGCCGCCATCGCTGTCTTACCCAGGTGAATTAGGACCCTTAATCCACAGAGGTGTATTTATACAGCACTGTTGTTTACCGGGGTCAAGTACAAGGCTGCTCTCAAGATAGATATGGAATCAATACACACACAGAGTAGATACTGGCTTGAGAAGACAAAGCCTACACTGTTACTGGTACAGATTGCAATATCACAGCCCCCCCATCACGCTCTCTTATGCTCCCAAAAAAGGTGATTTGTACCCAATCTTCTGGAACCACTGTCTTCCACCATGATGTGTGAATGAGTCCTGATGGCAGCCTCATGCCAGTTCATGCTTAATGCCAAGGCCTGCTGATGAACGGCACCTGGTTCTACTCCGTTGAAATCAATTGGAGCCACCGGAACCCAGTTGCACAGGGATTTCTGGCATGTGTGTGTTGTGTATGTGTGTGTGTGTGTGTGTGTGTGTGTGTGTGTGTGTGTGTGTGTGTGTGTGTGTGTGTGTGTGTGTGTGTGTGTGTGTGTGTGTTTGTGTGTGTGTGTGTGTGTGTGTGTGTGTGTGTGTGCGGTGTGTGTTTGTCAGTAGGTGTGTGTGTGTGTGTGTGTGTGTGTGTGTGTGTGTCTTTGTGTGTGTGTGTGTGTGTGTGTGTGTGTGTGTGTGTGTGTGTGTGTGTGTGTGTGTGTGTGTGTGTGTGTGTGTGTGTGTGCGGTGTGTGTGTTTGTATCAGTAGGTGTGTGTGTGTGTGTGTGTGTGTGTGTGTGTGTGTGTGTGTGTGTGTGTGTGTGTGTGTCAGTAGGTGTGTGTGTGTGTGTGTGTGTGTGTGTGTGTGTGTGTGTGTGTGTGTGTGTGTGTGTGTGTGTGTGTGTGTGTGTGTGTGTGTGTGTGTGTGTGTCAGTGGGTGTGTGAGAGGAGGGGAGGGAGGGCATACAGGAGACATGCTGCCAACCACCATCTGCGTTCATGAGAGCCGTGCCAAGCATCAAGTCCCTTTTTCTTTTTTCTCCGCTCAGCCTTCACCAAGACACACGCCACAGACTGTAGATGAAACACGTGATCTTATTTAAGACCCACTCTAAACTTCTGTCGAATTTCAAGCGTAAAATCGAACACATTCCAATCTAAGTGTTTGTGAACAAACTCCAAACTGGCTATAGATGATGAAGGGCTGCTGCTATTTTACTCCGGCTACCGGAACTGACACTATTTGATCATTGAGCTAACACGCACTCATTCTCCAAGCCAACACACAGGTCCAGTTCATGTCGGTCCGCACAGGCACATCTCAAGGGAGCGTGGGCCGCGTGCGTCCACGGGCCGGCACCGCTCCGCTTAAAGGTGTGCACATGCACCATTACCTGAACAGAAACCTATGAGGCTTGGTCATCTTGAAATCGGACCCAGGCTATTTCAGGGCCACTTTGTCGCCAGCGTAGGAGGGCGGGGGAACCTCCATGCACGCGCTGGCCTGGCGGCTCACATCCAGGAAGGGGGTCCTCTGGCTGGCTCCTCCCATCATGGCGGCCGAGGGGATGCTGGTATGTGCGCCGGCCCACTGGAGCACACGGGCGGAAGGCCGGTGGTGGAGGGCCAGCTGCTGGGAGCTGTAACCACACATACCGATCCCCAGGGCCCCCATCAGCATCGCTACGCCCGGGAGGGTCCTTTCAACCGGGGGCCGCACAGACACTGGTCTGCAGGCCTGGGTCTGAGAGAGAGAGAGAGAGAGAGAGAGAGAGAGAGAGAGAGAGAGAGAGAGAGAGAGAGAGAGACCAGATTTAGTCATCCGATGTAGGAATGAAAATGTCTGGATGTCCTAGGTGGTGGAAAATTGCTGTTTGTGAAGTTGAGTGCTTTGAGATTGAAAATTCAATAATTCACCCCTTCATGTTTTGCTAACTCAATGAAAAACATAATTACTGTTTCTTAGGCAACATCTTGTTCACTGTACTTTCATCACTGAGTGGGACTGAGTGACAGGCCAGAATAAACAGCCTGGTGTTTATTCATTATTATTATTATTACACATATTATTGCAGGAAGCAGATATCTTCTTCTCGACATATGTTACACTTACTCATGTTTACTCATACTTCATGATCTCTGATTCTGTAAATATTTCATGAATGTACACACCCTTGCTTTCATCATCTGTCAGTACTTTGGGCAATATTCTGTATGTTTAAGTCCAAAGAATTTGTCCCCTGACCAAACTGTAATGAATTTTGTTTTGGTATTTTCCCCAAAGCAGTCTCAAACAAAGTTCCTAACGGAATCCCATTTAACCAAACCTCAAGTTCCCTTCAAACATATTTAAAAGCCTTCTTTTCTCTGGGGAAAAAATAACAAACAAAGATGCCTCGCCCAATTTGAGACAAAGGTCAGCTCCTCACTTGGCCCTTTGAAGAGAATAAAACGCAGAGAGGTGAAAATAATACAAGCTCTATATTGTTCTAATGGCGCTGCGCCACAGACAGTTAGAAAGCCATAGCTGTAATTTAAGGATTCAATGGGCCGTTTCAATCCCACAACAGTGCATTGTTTTAGGAAAATAACCTGCAGTATAAATGCGACTGCTTTTTGTGAACTGAGAACAGGGAGATGCTGCAATTATGCTGTGAAGTAGCTCAAGCGGAGAGAATAATGAGCTGATAGAATAGAAGCAGTAACAATGTATCACGCATACCAGGGCTCCACCGCAGAGACTCCAGCAGAGCGACCCCACCAGAGTTATAGAGAAAGTGGCCAAGTCATCCAAACAAGCGCCAATCATAAAGTTATGGGCTATGATTAGATCCCACAATGTGTTTTTTTTAGACCTGTTCTGGCCAAACTGTCTGAAACTGCATGGTCATTCTTCCTTCTTACCCATGTCAATTACAGTGATGCAGACTATTAGTGGCTGTGAGAGTCCTGGATGTTTATTAGACACACACACACGCACACACACAGAGCAAATTGTGCATCCAAGACACACAACATGGTTTAATGCTAAGCCACTTTAGTTGTTTAGCTGTTATATTGTTAAAATGAAAAAAATAAATAAGGTCATATAATGGGCAGCACACAACCCAATTTTTCTGTGTTCACTCTTTATCAACAAATAAACTATTGTTCTATGCTTGAGATAACTCAGGTCAGAGGGAGCTTTATAATTACACCTACTGTAACGTAATTTACATGGCCGTATAAAATAATATACGATACGATCACAAATATATGGACTAGATAAATGCACTGTACTGTAAATGACCAATCACGGTACCGCTCTGGATGAGATGGCGATGTGAACGACTGCTTGGAGATGCAAAATGAAATCAAAAGTAAAAATGCAAATAAAGAAGCAAAGGCAACCTGATACCTTAGCCAAGCCGTACCCACGGGTGTGTATGTCTACGGGCCCGTGGTGTCATGTCTGTATATTATGGACATAATGAATGGCTTAGAAATTGACATCGAAATACGGCAGCGTTAGACCACGCGGAGCAACCTCTCTGTGTGAGGCATGCCGTACTCATAAGGACTGATCACTATGCACTCCCCTCTATTAAAGCCTTGCCACCAACACTCCATCAATGCACCACTCTAAAGATCCTCCCATTTCTCAGCGACTGCGAGCGGGAGGCCAACAGAGCATCTGTCAGTCAGCTGGACTTGGTCCTTGGCATGTCAATATCAAGACATCCGTTTGAAAGGGTACTACTAAATCAAAATAAGTCCAAAGTGCAAATGTGGTGTTTTGAGGTAGCAATCGCCTTCTTCGTTCCCTCTTTAAGGGCAAGTCATTTCTGAGTCAGCAGTCCATCGCTGCTGCATTACCTGGGGAGAGCAGGTAGGCTGCTTACACTTACTGAGGAACTGCCACCCGAGACACAAGCAGCCGACCATGTTATCTATGCACTGCATGCCAATGCATCATTTCAGTGCTGTTCCTTGTTAATACAGATAAGGTAAGGGACATTTGTAGCAATCCCAGAAACATCTGTTATTTTATAAACATTTAAAATTGAGTGCAGTGAAGAATATTTGAAGAGAATTCAGTTCAGCACTGGCCCAATCTTACCTGCAGAAACCGGAGGTAACCTGGAGTGAGTCGTGGCACTCTGAAAAACATGCTGATGGAGTGCGTGAGGACGCCCGGGTACGTCTCTCAAGATGGTTCTCTGAGTTATTCAGCCCCTTTCGGAGTTCCCCTGCCTGGATCCCTGGGATTAGGAAATCCACTGACAGAGGCGCTTGACTGGCCCTTTGTGTGTGTCTGTGTGTGTTTATTCAGTGGTGTGGACACCACTACCTGTAGCATGTACCTAGTGCAGGACAGCCTTGGCAGGCCGGCCTTATAGCATTGCCCTCTGGTCTTTACATAAGACATAAACGCACAGGCAGCAGGGGGTAAGTGGATTACAAGAGGTTGGCAGGGCCACGAAGACAACAGTATAAGCAGACAGGGAAGTCAGACGGCAGCATGCTACTTTGAGAATGTGTGCGTGTGTTGCCTGTTTACATGTCTGTCTGTGTGACTTTGTGTGCATCTGATAAATAGAGGATGCAGTAAAATCTGGCTATTAGCTGTGAACAGATTTTTTGTGTCTTGAGGTATGGCAAAGTTTAAAGAGGATTTCTACTGCCGCTTTAAACTCAAATGAAAGACCATGATGCAATAAACAGTATAGGTGACCGCACAGGAAGGTCAGAGGAGATAAACATAACAGTAAATAAGGAAAGAACGATATATGTTTGCGATATTCATTTTTTGAGGACACAAGAGAGATGTACTACTTTAAATCCAAATCAATATAAATACACAATAGCCTAGGCAAATTAACATTGTGGCACTTCTATACATGAGAATGTTTTCCTATAATGACAAATAATATCATGATAAATTACTAAATATTTAATATATAATGACCAAAAAACAATACTTGCACATTATTAACACAATAACTAGCATTCCAATGCTTCCATACGTAAAAAATGGAGGAGGTTGTTTCGATGTGATATTGCAGTGTCCTATTGATGCTTTTATAATAATTATATAAATTCAAGGAATTTAAACCACCAGAAACCTTTGTTTTGGTCACCAAAGTCTAAATGTCACTGATGGTCTAATGTCCTCAGAATCTTTACCTCTGAATGAACTGAAGCAGGGCTACTGTAACTAAAGGGATTCCAATCTAAAAGGTTCAACAGGTTTTGGTTGTACAGTACAAACACAAAAGAATGGCTCGAATCTGCAGTGTCAGCTGATTTGGCCATTTCTTTTCCGTATGTTTGCAGCGTCAGCACACATTTGGAGACTTTAACATCCTTAGACGCGGGTAGCCTCGGGGTTTTGAGCACTTGAGCAGAGTCCTTATAACAAGGAGGTTATGCTGAGGACGCCTCCCTCGGTGCACCGGAAAGAGTCAGCCCAGGAAGAACAACTGCCAACCGGACCTTCACCTCAACTCTGTGAGCGGAGAAGCCGAGTTGACCTCGTACCCTCATTGATTCATACGACGCGGAGATCTGTGAGGCCGCGGCCACGGATTCAGTGCTTCCCAGTACAATCTAAACACTGAGGTGAAACCGTGGAATGTAGATTAATGTCAAGAAATAAAAATAATATAACCTCCCTTAACCACCGAAAAAATAACCAAAAAAGCAAGTGTGTGCCAATCACTACAAATACATGTGGTGTACTAGAGAAATACATACAAACAAAGCATTTTGGGTTAATGTGGGTTGCGTCCTTGTAGTCCCTGTCGGCTAATGCATCCAGAATGAGACCATTAGCCCCTTTGCCAGATGCCTGGCATCTGGCGGTGGGTGGCTTTTCAACGGAGGGCACAAATGGCGGCCCCCCAAAGTAATCTGCTGTAAGAATTCAGCAAGGCTGCAATGTTGACCAAAGTCACGAGTTAATTGCTACAGGTGGCTTTAAACAAACAAGCGGTATAACCCAGAAGTCTTTTCCTGTCAAACCGGTTTTGTGCAATACGGGAATCCTTCAGGCGTCTAATGGCACTGCCAACCCTGGATAATCCTCTCTCCCCTTTCACCGACCTCTTCCCTTGGCAAGCGGGGCTCTCACGCACCATCAGGCCTATTAGGACAGACTACTGTGCAGATCCACAGGTCAGCCGTCTGAGCTCTGATCTCCCCCGGAGTTGTTTACTGGTCTTTCAATCTTGCGAGGTGTTGGTTCTGCACACATTGCTGGTTGGTGCACACCCGGTTCAAAAGGGTATGATACCAGTTACGTCACTCCCTCGGTTATTTCTCATGTTGATGTCCGGAATGACAACCTCATAACATAATCAAAGTTGTCTTTCACATAGGACATTGACAATTTCCAGATGGGATGAAAAGGCTTTATGATGCACCCTCTTAAATGGGAATGGCTCTTGTGAAGTGTCGATCTAAATGACAAGCTACCCAGTTAGCCGGTTGGTTTTAAATGTCATGACATCTGCAGTCTGGGTGGCTCTTCAAGCACAACTGACATTTGGTTTTCTGGCAATTGAAGGCCGATAGGGGAGGACAAGTGTGATGCTAATAACAATTAGGCATCCAATTTAGACTGCATCAACCACTTGGTAAAAAGAAAAAGTATAATGACTGGCGGTGCAGTGAAAGCTTGGGTCGATAATGACAACAGTTTAATTATGGCGGGAGAAAAGATTGAATTGGGCAAAGATGTGGGGAACCTGGTTTTTCCGTAAAAGTGAGACAGATATGGATGGTACCAAAATGCAGCCGTTTATTAAGCAGTAGTTTGTTTAGGTGTTGCTGAATACATCTAACAGAGACTCAAGAGATACTTGTATAAAAAACATGGTTAGCACCTTCTCCTCATTAACAACAGTGAATTTGTATTGCTTGAATTTCTGATGGATCAAATTGGCATTGGCAGCTGACTTGACTTGGCCAATACATTTTGTTTTGTGTTTCCTATGGCTTGGCATAGTTACTCTTCAAGTCCTTCAGAAGCCTCTGGGTCTCATTCTCAAAGTCTTGCGGATGTGTTCTCAGATGGTCACTCCTTTGCATCTCTCTGCATGGGGAGAATGTCTGTGATCCAGTATCTGAACAGAGGCACCAATGCAGCAGTTTCTTCTGAGGGGAAAAAAAAAGACAAGCAAGGATGAGCCAGAATCTGAATAAAATGTTACAAAGCTGTCAGCAAGCATCCCATTCTCTGAAGCCAGTGTGGGGGGTGTTGCTAATCACAAGAACTCCTTTTCTGCTGCCAAAATCTTCACAACTCATGTTGTTGAATCTACAAATATTCACGCCCGCCATCTAGTTATGCATGTGTACAAATACGATCATTAATGTTTCTCCAGCGCTCTATTGGCTGCCCAAGGCAGACTTACACTTCTTAGAAATATATCAAAAGAATCCAATATGGTCGGAATCCATTTTTTATATTCGCCCCCCCCCCCCCCCCCCCCCCCCCCCCCCCCCCCCCCCCCCCCCCCCCCCCCCCTACATTTCATGAAAAGGAAGAAGCAGTCGAACAGATGCATGAAGGAAACTTTATGGGTTGAACTAGAGTGAAAAAGTATAGCTTTATAGAAGCATAGGTTTTCTTTGCTACGCTGTGGTCCACTGACTGGGACTGTCATGGGGGAGTGTGTGAGGGGTGCTTTGGTATGGAATAGAAGATACATTTTGTTCACACAAAAGGTGGGTTGCTCATGTGCCGTTTTGGCCGCATTACAAACCCCTTACTGCCACTTGTGTATGTCTGGAATAGGAAACTGTTTTGCTGTGCTGCATTGCAGTAAATCAAACCTGCTATTGGATGACAGTGACAAATTATTATCTACAGACTTCTCTTAGCGTGCCAGGAAGGTAGACAAGAAATAGGTCAGTATATTTTAAGCTTAGATTCATTGAATTCTGAATAGGGTTAGCTACAAAGGCATTCAGTTTGTATTGTTTAACATTTACATACAGAGGTTGAAATGTTAAATCTCAAAGCTTATCATATTCAATATACTATAACATTCCTTTGTTGCTTGAATGTTTTTAGCAATTTGAGCAGTTTGATTATGCCCACAGCTTTTTTTGTTTTTAGCCGCCTTTCCCAGGACACATACAACGTGGTATCCAGCAGAAGGAATAAGAGTCTGGAGGGAGGCACAATCTATTCAGATTATGTCTTTAAAGAAAGATCTTTGATACCTTTGTCTCAATGACTATAATACTTATACCATTATCCATTAAAATGTCATGGCCCAGTTGATAACATTTAAAATCCACCGCCATTTTTCAGGACCTTATTTGGATGGTTTAGTAACAGTCAAGGGGCAAAACTAGAGAAAGCTCTATTGTGGGCTCCTTATTAGAAAATACACTACACAGAATGCTCTCTTTTGGATGGTTGGCACCTTGAACCGAATGTTTCACTGTGACAAAGAAACATGGTTCAGAAGACACAAGTACGGATGGGCTTGCCCGATATCTAGTCAGCCAACTGAATAAATGCATGCATGCATGCATTGTCTGAGTTGGCGTACACACACAGACACACACACAAACAGACACAATTTCTTTCACAATTTCAAACAACCATGTTTCACCAGGGCTACGTGTCCCCAGGAGAGTAACCATGCCAACATAACTATTTGTACAGCTGTGTATGAAGCCAGAGAAAGGAGGGCAAGCTGAGACACGCAATGTTTCTATAAAGAGCTCAACTGTGAGTGTTGCAGCTATTTACAAATAAGGGCAGGTATGTAGCTGATATTAACAAGCCGTGTAATATTGGCAAGTCAGGGCAGGTGTTTAGCTGGGCAGGTATGCCCCTTACTAGACTATTGGCAAGTAACAGCATGTATCCAGCTACTATTGGCAAGTCAGGACAAGTGTGTGGCTAATAATGGCAACTAAAGGCAGGTACATATCCAATATTGGCAAGTAAAGGCCTGTATGGATCCAATTTTGGCAAGTCGGGGCATGTATAGTGTGCCAATTGGCAGGTAAAGGCAAGTCTGTGTCAAGTCAAGTCAAGACAAGTTATTTTAAAGGCAGGTTTGTCCAAGTAAGGTTGGATGTAGGCATTATGCATGCATGTAAGCAGCACAGGTGATGAACATACGCAAGGGAGTATGTTACAACTGTATATTAGTGACTGCTGACCAGCACAGGCAGCCATCTGTACCAACAGACCTGGAGCCAGGGGCGCGGCGCAGAGGTCCTCCAGGGCCTGGGCCAGCCTGCCAGCCTCTTTGCGCTGCACGAGCCCCATGAGTCGGGTGAGCTGCCTCAGGACTGACGGAGGGGCGCTTCCGTCGATCACGTTGCTCAGCAATTTCTGCAGTGCTGCGGTTGGCAGAGTAGGCCAGTCTGGATGCACTGAGCCTGGAGCGAGAGGGAACGGCGCAGGGCATAGGATGGGAATTAGTACAGAAAAAAAATTAAACATCATAGCTAATTTAGGGTTAAAGAAAATGCATTAGTTAAATCAGACGCATAGACACATTTATGTTCTACAAAATTCCAGGCCTGGTCATTAACAAAAAATATGTTTATATGGTCGAAACCTAACGTAAAATATCATCACTTGTAGGAAAAGCATTTTCTGCCTATTTCTTCTTTAGGAATGACAATAAGGCAAGTGCGGCCTTATAGCCTAAATGTTTGGGGCAGTGAATGAGACCGAACAAACATGGGTCGGGTCAGCCCGACCCATTAACATGGTTACATTTAGATCCCTGTAACCAATGGATAGCAAGAAGCAGCCAGCTCAGGGTTCAGTCATTGCAAGTTAGCTCTAATGGCACGGCAATCAAATGATTTAAATAGTAATATTTAGTTTAATGGATCAATGTCAAACATTGTCACTTCAGTATAATAAAATAAAGTTGATTTATCTTCACAGGGATATTCCATGTTAAAATTGCAGTGCAACCAACCGCTCACCGTCTGATAGGTAGATCTCCATTGTGCTCTTGAGGAACCTTGACACCTCATCTGCACTCTTTCCCTCCTCCTCCTCCCCCTCCTCCTCCTCCTCGT
Organism: Gadus morhua; assembly: GCF_902167405.1. Lineage (NCBI taxonomy): Eukaryota > Metazoa > Chordata > Actinopteri > Gadiformes > Gadidae > Gadus > Gadus morhua. Next base: position 7,751,697 of record NC_044052.1, read on the forward strand.
CTCCTTCTCTCTGATAGGTGAACTCCAGAGCCGATGCCCGAGGCACCAGGCCCAGCGCGTGCAGCTTCTCCTTGTGGCGTTTCTTCTTCAGCTTCCTCCTTCTGTTTCTGCTCAGGGGCTCCCCACCGCCGCCACCATCTCCCCCACCCCCCTCAGCGGTGGCATTGGAGTCTCGTGTGAGGTGTCTGGCTTTTGGTTCAGCCGCCCCGGTTGCTCCATCGATGGAGGAATGTTCGCGGGGGGCCCGCGTCTTTTTCCCCCTTCTTCTTCTGCGTCTCCTGTGGTCTTCGCTCGGTCCGTCTTGGTCTGTGTCGTCGCCGCTCTCTGCTGTAGGTAGCAGAAAGATAAAAAGTTAGATTTTGGTCAATACCTTTAGTTCACACCGTGTCTTGACATATAACGGGTGCATTGTCCGTACACTATACGATGCATTAGGGTGCCTCTTTGAACCCAAGGGAGATAGCTTTGACATGTCATAAGACTAACGCAAATTCCATATGGAAAATGTTGCTATTGGAAAGCAATTGAAAGTGTAAACATATCAGTTAGGAACTATAGTAAAAAGAAAAATCTATCTACGACATAAAAAATAGCATACAAGGTGTTCAAAAAGTGTATACAATTTAATTAATGAATAAAATGGGTCCTTTGCGGACACTCTTGTCCGCGTAAACGCTCTGTTTTCTACCCTCTCACATCTCCAGTGCCTCTCTGTAAGAGCTCAGAGCCCCCAGGGGCTACAAGGCAGCCGGACTGAGGGTAATCGTTAGTGGCAGGTTTGCACCACGAGATATCAGAACAAAACGTGAGCTGGAAAAATGTACAAACTGCAGTTCTGTGGGTAGCGATTGCTCGTTTCAGTGCAAACTCGTGGTCAAAAAGCAACTTCTGGTCTGTATAGATCTAAACTTAGCAACAGTGTTTTCCAAGGAATACTGGCACACTGGTAGATGGCTGAGAGTTGAAACACTATCTAGTATTCCCATGGACGATGGAGAGGTTTCATTTGCCAGAGCATTTAGAAAATATGCATTATTTATAGTGAATTCAGTCATTAAAATGCAGTGGATTCAATTAAATATGTAGAAGAGTAATGCATGTCCATGTGCTTGTTTAGTATCCTAAAGGGGGATAGGATATTTGCAGCTGGGTGTACCACTTAAGGCAGCTACATCTGTCCTACAGTAGTGCAAATGGCATGGGCTTTGAGCTGTTTTATACAGTCTATGTGAGCCTAAAATAGAGCTGGCTACACATGGTGGTGTGATGTGTTTAAAAGTTATTGTCGCAGTCCAAAAGTCCAAAAAGACGTTAAGAAAATAAACTTCTGGTTTTAGGGCAAGAACTTTCTTATAATGAGAGAAATAATTAGGCCAAAAAGGGCCAACAAAGTTTGAACCCGGTGGTAATATAGAGAATAATAATGCACATGGATGAAATTTGAGGTATTTTCTGCTAATGCATATCCTAAGTACACTCAGCTTGAATGTTTCATGACGTCAATTCTCTCCGCTAAACCAGTGGAACATAGCCTGGTCCTCCCTGACTCTGGTACTTCATTTCATTTGCACAGAGTCTGGACCCACTCAATTGACTAACGTTAACTCACTTGAAGGCGGGTGTCTATTGTAGTTTAAAAATATTGGCTCTGCCCAGTCCCACTCTGGATCTGCCATAACCAATCGCTAACGTTTAGTCATGACGTATGTCATGCGCCGGGACCGGCCGGGAATCAGGTTGTGCGCAGGCTGTAAACTAACCAAACACTGTGAGTGAAGATGTCCGTCAACGGGGGCTGACTTTAACGTCATTGTTCTCAGCCACTCCCTCTGTTCGCTGATTGGACACACAAAATTTGGACGGAGAAAACCCAGGAATATATACACCGCAAACCCAGACGTAGTACTGAAGAAGGGAAATTAAAATTGAGCGGAAGTACTTAGGCTAAGTGGAACTAATGGAGGGAGATACAGAATACAGCCCACAACATTCAAAATAATTTCTTATATAGCACGCGCCAGCCACAAAATCATTCCACCGAAACATAAATAAAAAAATCCCAACTCAGTGCAAGTTTATTGATTCAAAATATTCAAGATGTTTTTAATTACACTCTGGATCCAAATGTTGAGCTTTAATTCACCATAGAGTTTAATGTGACCGAGGTTTAGTGAGTCAATATCAGCCTAATTGTCGACAGGGTTAACGGTTGGATGTATATTTCAGCAGTTTATCCCCCTTGCTTAGGTGAGGCTAGTAAAGATCCTCCCTACAAGTCACACTCACACCGTTTGATTGAGGTGGAGAATCTCTGACACGGTAAATGGAGCCTTAACTCCACGGCGAGCAGAGGCACGTCATAAATGTAAAGATAAGGACGCTCTTACCAGCTGCTTCCCCGTCACTATTTATCCTCTCCGGCTGGGGTTGTGTGACAGATTCCCCCTGGGGGCCCGCCCTGTAGTCTGCAGGTGGAGGCAGGGCCGTGTAAACCCGCAGGCCTGGATCAGTGCTGCTGGATAATGACTCTCCATCATCTAAGACACATGAAGAGGTACAGGGGAGGGTTATGAAACAAACACTGAAGGAGGAGGGAGAACTTCAACTGTTGTGGTGCTTGTGTGTAAGGGGCATAAAAAGGGGGATGTTTGTGCAGACTATACCAGACTTGAAGTCTCTAGAAACAGGAAAGTGATTAGCGCAAAATGAAACTGAAGGTTTTTCTATAAATTATTTCAGTGTAGTGTGTGATGTGTACGGATGAAACAATCAACATGGCAATTACATGCACAGTATAGTGTAATGTTGGGTTTACCTTTGACTGAATTCGGAAATGTTTTTCTTTTCAGAGCAGGTTTATTCGCCAAAATCTCCACAAGATTAATAGGGTTAGGCTTATTTTGCTCCGTTGGAGCTTTATGGTAAAGCTTGTTGAGGACTTTTGATTGGAATACTGAAAGAAAGAAAGAAAGAAAACACTTACGATTATAATACTTTCTTTGTCAAGCTTAACTGATCTAATGTGGTCAGCTAAATTAACGCGGTTTTTTTAAATGCATTTGGTTTGCTCAGTAACACATAATATTATAGATCATTCAGAAAAGGAATAGTAAATCAACAAATATAAAATATTCATGTCCTACTGGGAGTGTACTATTTGCGGAGTTCGGCAGGTAGCACGTGTATTTGTTTACAACATATGCTCGCGATACTACAAATAACGAGATTTCGATTAGCTCAACAGCCGCGACAAACAGCATAGGCCATCTGCTCACTGGTTGAGAAGGTAGCTGGTGAATTAACAACACTCACCGTCTTTCCTTTGTGCCATTTCAACAAACGTAGCCTAATTCAATGTGATATGCACCGTGATACGAGGACAATGATGGTGGTTGGTTGGGTGGCTAGCTAACAAGCTAGCAAAGCATGGTGAACTAGCCAGAGTCCAAATTCATCGCACCAAAGGCTGAAACATACATGTTGAATAAAACATTAGGTTATAGGACATGACAATGTAGAAGCATGTGACATAAGTGTTAAACAAGTCAGCTCCGTCTGATAAATTCCCAAACTTCCTGGAGACTTCAAGCCGCAGTGCCCATTTGTCCTGCAAGCTAACGAGCTACATTGACAACATGTCTCAATGAGAATCTAACAAGCACTCCCTCTGCGTCCAAAACAAGTTACTACAGCGCTGTTGGCCATGCGCACATCGAGCCAGCTCCAAAGGCTGCTCTGACAGTAGCGCATGGGAAGCGCGATGAGAATATCAAGTAGGTGCCACCCCATGGCTCAGCCTCAGCACCAGCGCCGGACTGAGTTCACATTTGCGCACTCTCCAAACTTAGCCTGGGACCTCAGCGTACGAACGGGGTTTGAAGGTGGAGGAACTGCCTAGAATGTCAGCTCTGAAAAAGGTAAAAACCGAACCTCCCTTCTCTCACATGTATAAATAGATGTTTTGTTAACAGATGTGGATCTTGAGAATCCCGAAATTTTTGTCTTAATTGTGTGAATTTAATAATATTTGTGAATAATTTGACGTGATGGGTGGGTTTTCAGAGCTAGCTTTTAGGATTCAGACATACTGGTTCACTTCTTAGTATGAGTTGCAATAACAGTAAAAATATACTCTGCCTTGCTTCTCTTCAAATGTTATAGTAGTAACCACATACAACTGGAGCATATAATGGACACTTGCATGCATAGCAAATTCCCCGGCTGACCCTCCCCTTGCCTTGCCTAAATAGTGTGGAAAATAAACATAACTTTTTCGGACTGAAAATTATTTGAAAGAGGTTAATATTTCATTGAATTTGCGTGCCGAGTCTGACTTCTCCTAGATTGTTCTTGGGGTAGGTTGTCAACTTGTCACACAAAAGCTAGACTTATGATCTATTAAGCTTGCCCTTGTCTGACAAAGCCCATTGTCAACTCCTTACTTGCAGTGGCTAAGTCCACTCCAAGTGACTGTCCATGTGCAGTTTGGCAGCTGACAGTTATCTCCTTGGTTGATGACGCATATGAACAACACAAATCCTATAAGGCCGATAATTAGAGTTTGTTGATTAATTAAGCTGTGAGTCTCTGTTCCTGTGAGGGGTTGATTAACACTGCACAGCAATCAGGCTTGTTGTTTTTGTTTGGGATGATGCATGATTATATATACGTATCTGGGGTGATTAGTGTGGTTGTGCAAGACACTTGTCATTGCCGTTGTCCCATTGTCAACGGCAATATGCATGAAGGGTTGATATCATCCCTTAGTGGTTCTGATTGAGTATAAACAAAAAGCAGAATGGAAGTTGTGTGAAATAAAACGCCTAGCTGCTTCACCCACAAACACACAGCTCTCCAAAGCGCACACTGAATGACAAAGTGTCAGCTGCCAGCTTTCACATGGTGGAACATCAAAATTCTAGAGGGGCTAAAAATATATAACTTTCATTGTGATGCCTGAAAAGCTAAATTTAGTTATTTCTGTGCCCCCCCCCCCCCCCCCAGAAAAACCAACACACACACACTCAAACACCCCCTCTCCCTCCTTTTGCACATAAACACAGACACAAACGCTCCACCCCCCGCCTCCCTCCATAACATCTCTAGCTTGTGCCTGTATCCTCCTAGACGTAATCTTGAAGAATAAAGCCAATAATACCATAAAAGGCCTATTTTTAGTCTCTGTCACTGAGAGAGACCGTCATTTTCTTAAATGACTACCAGCTGCGTGGGTGAGTTTTCTAGTGCCTTCATCGTGACTCTGGATCAGAGAGTGCTTGCTGCAGTACAGAAAACCAAACATGAAAACTGCATTTTCTAGGCATGGGACTTTGTTTAGTGCCCAGGATTTCCTGTTCATTTATTATGTAGGTGCTTTGAGATGAGCCGTAGCAGGATGGCGGTTGGGCTTAGTAATCGCAAGGCAGCGTCACAATGGACAGAGAATGTAAATAGTAGGGTGAAGTGACTTCCTGTTCCTGTAATATTAACATTAGGTCAGTTTTATTTTCGTCTATGGCAGCAACAGCTTGGTCAATATATTATTTACATATTGAGTTGAGTCAATGGTGCACTGGGGCCCTGCCAGGGTTTAGGAATAGAACGGACAAATCATTAATGATTTGAGCTGTTTTATGTGGAAAGTTGGTCAAATTAAGGTGAAGAAGTGCTTTTTGGGTCAGTGAGTTTGTGAGTGTTCGTGTTCCAGTTTCATGTTTCTTCAAATTTTAAATTGTGTATACCATCTGTTCGTATAACAGATAATAATAGAATAGAATAGAAGTCCAGTGTGATTTCAAATTCCTTCCCATCTTTCCTGGACGGGCATTCTTTACCTTTTTTCTTTACAAATCACATTGTCTTTCCGGTGGCTTTTACCCTACTAAACCTATATTATATTCCTAGTCGATAACAAGATCAAATGATTAATAATGATTGGATCATATTTGACTCGTATTTTGCCTTTGCAATTCCCATGTATCCAACAGGATCAGATCTAGGATCAGATTGCATTGCCTAAACATCTCACAAAGTCAAAAGGCCACACCGGTCTGGAGGCAAAACAATTGTATGTTGGCCGGTGACAGGTTGGTATGCCATTCGTGTCACCCCTGCAACCCTGCAGGCAACATACTCTTTCTCGGCCTAAAGCGATGCCACACGCCTACCCGCAGCCTCTAAGCAGATGGCGTATTAAACCGCATATGATGGTGAAGGATTCTTGCGAGATGGTGATATTTTTTTTAATCTTCAATGGGTTGAGGATGGGTTGGTTTTGTTTGATAAATGTGAGAATTTAGGGAGTAATTAGGCCAGTTTGGTACTTCTCAGCTATTGTGAAACTCATTTTGCGCTTGCGCAAGGATGGATGGTCACACACACACACGCACACACAGGTCTTGTTTTCTTTCCTGTTTGTAAGTTGGCCAATAGACATGTCAGCAAACCAACACTTAACTTTTATTTACTCTTGCTGTTAACTTCCATCTTTGTCCAAGAATTCATCGAATTCAGTCACAGTGCCGCTGCGTCCCCACAGCCATCTACGATGCGCTGCTGCTTGTTCAGCCTTTCCTGAATCATCTTTATTAAACAGCAGCGATGCCGAGGAGCAGAGCGAAGCCCTACACATGCACAAGGCCCTTCCTCACAATGCAATCCTCCATAAACCTTGCTTAGAAATATGTTTTAGGCTTGAAAATGCTGATTCATATTGGGGGATAAGGTATGATGATTAATGGCCATTTTATTTTGATTGTTATCCTATTATTAATAGCTTTATAGCAACAACCGTATACAGTTTATAGACCTATTGGCCATTGGTTATAAAGACTGTGAACATGAAGTCAACTACGGTCTGACTAGATACCTTATAATCTAGACCATCTATCCATCCAAGTCTTTATTGGATGATAATGTAGGTAAAATTAAAATGGATTTTTTTTCTAGGTTTTGCCTCATACAACATAACAAATCCGGCCATCCTTTTACATGTAGCTTTTCATTAAATTTGATAAAGATATTGTCTAACGCCACACCTGTGAAGATGTATTTTGCACATGCAGTGTGAAATGTTATCCTCTGCTCTCTCCTCCATACCCCCCCTCTTTCTGGGAGACTTGCTTTATTTCTATGCCGACTGGCCCACACTTTTTAAACAAATCAAGCATGGTGTAGATAAAATGTGTTTCTGATGCTTCCTGGTCATTTCATTTCCCCCCTTATCCTCCACTGTAACACACCTTCTTGCTTGGTGCCCGCTATTCCTATCTTTGTTCGCCCCTGACATTCACACTTATCAAACTTTCCGAGACCATCTCGCCTCTACAATAATCTGCCTTCATCAAAGGCCTGTGGAGGAAATTGAGCAGATATATAGAGCTGGTCTATTATGCATGTAATCATTCGATGAGTGTGTCTGTGTGTGTCTTTGCTCGAACAGGCGAGTATGGGCTGGGTGTAGTGAGATCGGAGAGAGTGTTTGCCCAGCTCATTCATTCATCAGTTGAGGTAGGGCACATGCTTCCGGCAGGCGAACTTCACAGTCTCCTTCCGGCCTTATGCATTAGCAGTGCTAGCTGTCACCTAGCCTCAGGTTGAATCTGACTCATTACAGGCTCAATTAGCAAGCTGCTGCCTCCATCTGCGGCATTCTATTCACTCCTAATTGCGCAGCCATTAATATGAGGGCTTTGATCACAGCACCGCACTATTGGAAGTACGTTGGGTCACGTTTTCACCATGAAACGTATACAGAGAAATGTTTTGGCGGCCTGTTTCTCTGACTCATGAAAGGGAGTCGAGGTGAAATCACATTGGCAAAAATATGAATTCTCAGAGAACCTGCATGAGCAGTGTAAAAACCTCACATCGGTACATGATTTATTTTCTAAATCTTCCCAGAGCCCAGAGAAATGGGCCCAATCCTGTTCTAATCTCCTCCTCGTTTGTCAAACCAACAACCAGAGAGCCTCTGTATACAGTATCCCTAAAATAGACCACTTCAAGGAATCACTCATAAAGTGTGTTGTTTATTTTTCCTCATTTTCTGTCTTTGTTCCTCGATCATCCTCGTTTCCTGAAGCCTGTTGGAAGTGACTGCTCTGTATCCAAGGCAGCCTAATTTCTTCTTGTCTCCATTGTTCCAGCACTTAAAGCTCTAACAGCGCGCACGTTCCTGCCATCCAACCCGACATTCGACGGCCTCCGAGTGATGTAATATGGGATTGCGGCAGTGTGTGCTTTTCCTACATAAAGATCCGTTCCCTGGCTGACGAGTCTGGTGGGCCGGCCAGAGAACACTCAGTACAGAGATTAATAGAGAGGCGTGAGAGAACTGCCCTTGTCTCTGCCGTGGGAAGTGTGTTTTATGGACTGGGAGCTTGATTGGCGCAGTAGACCGAAAAGGCTTCCTATCCGCTCGAGAAAGTGGCGAGGAGGGGGCAGGGGGGGGAAGGACTCCTCTCTGATAACTTTGCATATCATAGTTAAGGCACCTTTCTATAGAAGGTGCCTTAACTATGATTGTGGGAATTTTGCTTTGATGTACTGATGTACTGCATAATAATAGAGAAGACAGTTTAGAGAACAGTGTATTCTGTTAATGAAACACACACACACGCCCCCGGCTGATGAATTTGAATTGTACATTGACATACTTTTTCACAATATGCTTTTTAAGATAGTCAGTGGCTGTGTAGTGGACACATCTCTCCCTGATATACGATGGTTATTTCCTACTTTATGATCCTGTCGTCCATCATCTTTAATATGTGCTGTTAATAAAGCAGGCTGAGTTTGAGAGGCTGACCACCACTTGAGTGTTCTAACTTGACTAATGGCTGCTCTCCATGGTGCTGATCTGATGCACCGGCTGCCTCTCAGTCCGCAATGCATTGCACGGCACACCTGCGCTCTGCTGACACACGCATGCAAAAAACAACTAATATCGGCTCATTTCTAATCCATAAATCCCGACGGTTCACTGCCTGTGTTTGCCTGGTATGTTTACCCTGAAGGTCCGATGTCCTTACTGTGCTGCATTTGTACCCTAACAGCTGCTTTGGCAAGTGCTCCAGCCAGGGCATGTTACAACTCATTTCCCATTCAGTCTGCAGTGCACACCATTGTATTTGAAAAGCTGACTGGGCCAAAAAATAAATCAATAATATATCAGAGGGGCTGCACAGTGCACTGTTGGAGGCTGCCAGCGCAACCCCAAACAGCTCCACTCACAGCTCTGCTCTCCATTTGATTGTCTGTATCCAGCGCGGGGGGGAGGGGGTATATACAGGGGTGTATATGCAGTCCTATAGAGGGCGCTGTAGACCATTTTCCAATAGTAAATCTGTGTCAAATGTTCAGTTTTCTTCAGCCACGGACTCCGACAGACCTGTAGAACCCGAACCTAGTGAAACCTAAACTTAAAACATCTAAAACATAAAACCACACGAAAGACCTGAATTTCATACCACAGTATTTTCTGAATCGCGATATAGACAGAATTGCAATGTGTTCCCGACCCTTTCCTCTATAATCTTTTAGTATGTTGTCTGTGTGAAATTCAGGAGGGAGCTATAGCTAGTTATATTATATTCTAACAAAGTGTTTCAGCAACACAGAAATATAAATGTGCCTAAAGTTCGATGGAGAACAAATATTTGCAATTGTACATTCCTGTACATTTGGGCTGTGTGTGTCTGTGTGCGTGCGTGCGTGCGTGCGTGTTGAGCGTGTGAATGTCTGTGTGTGTGACTTCATGTATTAGTATCTGGAGTTCACCGGGACGAGACCCGTTCCCCTCGACTGCCCCCCTGACCACAGACGACAGCAGCCAAGCGTTAAATGAGACGCAGTGCGCTGAGGCCCCCGGGGGCCCACCGTGGAGGGGGGGGGGTCTGAGCAGGGGCTAAACTAGCAGGACATGGTGTGACGTGTGAACTCATTGCACCAGGGAGTGGGGTGGGGGTGGGGGTGGGGGTTGGAGGACAACACCACCACCACCACGGGGTCTGGCATATACATTAGAAGTTCCCATGATTAGAACCACTTCAATGAATACTGATTCAGTTCAGGGGAGCCTTTGATGCCGAGGCGTTGCGATGCACGTTAATGGGCCACAGTTGGTAGGCGCTGCGCAAACTCTGTTTGTTTGCAAGGCCGTTGCCTGAACTCGCCAACCGCTCATCTCGCGACGTAGGGCTCCCTTTTTCCGCGCTGGATAAAAGCAATCTCCCTGACAAAGCAGTCATTTTCAGAGAACCGTTATCAGTTCCAATTCGTTTTTGCCCAACGCCTGAAGTGTGTTTGTGTGTGTGTGGGGGTGTGTGGGTGTGGGTGGGTGGGTGGGCGGGTGGCTGGAGGTGTCTTACCCAACTATTGTGTGCCATTTTCTGTTTCACTTTAACTAATGGGTGTGCATTTGGGATGCATCTTTTATCCTCCTCTCTCCTTATCCCGCCCTTCTCTAATTCCATCTTTCCCTCTTGTCAGTTAAAACTTGTTTGTGGTGGACAGTCCACTACACAGCCTGACCGCTGGAATCAAGTATTTAAACCTCTCTCCTGTCAAACTACGCACTCCTAGTTCTAATAGAAGGTTGTGAGACCTTTTTTTCGACCTTTGAGGCTGCAGTATTTGTATTCTTTTATTGTGGGGTTTTTTGTGTGAGGTTGTAGGTGAACATCTTTAAAGGAATAATAAAGCCTAAAACGCTTGAGCCTTGATTAAAATAAAACATCAATTTGTGATGTACAATGCTCCCAATGCCATATTTTACTGTTTTGTGTAGTATTTCACCTTGCCTCAGCTAAACTCCCTTCTATAAACACTTCTACGTCACGAAGAGATATTGCTGCAGCAGTTCAAATGGGGTTTAATCCAGTATTTATTGCCGCAGCATCAACCAAAAGTATCAGACATTAGTAAGTTCTTCCCATATGACCACAACTCAGAGGTTCTGTCTCTGAATCACTGCATATGTTCCGATGTCTTGAAATCAGCTTTAGTAAGTGGACACACATTGCTGCGGCACTAACAGCCTCTTAAATCCAGAACGCACTTTGGGGGGGCTTGGGGCGTGGCCTCGCAGAGGAATCGGCCTGTTACCCACTATTAACACGGCTGTTTTGGTCAGTTTACCAGCAGAGTCCTGATATGGCCGATGCATCAAAGTTTTCGCCTTGCGGTCACCGACTGTCGTCTGGCAAAAACGTTCCCCCAAAAGCAAGGGCTACCGGATTGAAATCCAGCAGCCGAAACCTGCCATTAAGTTTTTAAGAATGCACCCTGGTTACGGTTAGTTAAAGTTGGTCATAGTTATAGTTTGCATTGTCAGCCTAGCTCTCCCACTTTGGCATATTGTATCATAGCATGCTGCTTACTGTCTAGCTAGCTGTCACAATTAATATTAAAGCCTATTATACATCATCATCATTATAATACAGTTGATTCATTTTATTCAATTTATAAATGTTCTGTTTACAGAATGTCGCCTCTTGATGTTAAGAGTGGGCGGTAGGAAAAAAGCACAGATGGCAGGAGGCCTGACCCAACAGCCAGTGACGTAATTGCAATTAATTATTAAGGACAATATTATACACATCAGAAAATAGGACCTGTGGTGCGTTGTAAACCAGCAATAGATGTTTTATAAAGATGTAAAAGTGTTTGAGGCTTCATTAAGACCAGACCAAGAACAGAACACCTCAGTTGAATGTAAGCAATTCAACCTTCTCGCTATGGAAAGATAGAAACGGCAACTTTACTTGAGTGTAGAAATGTTAAAAATATTAATGATGCAGTGTTTGCTTGTTAAATCGTTTATTCTACTGTTTGTGCCACACCATGCATAATAATCATGGAAATCTTGTGTCAAACGATCATTAAAATGTTGTGATCTGACACAGAGATGTGCACACCGTCATTGTGGCGACATTGAGGCATTCCTAATGGAGTCATTATCTTAATTTGAGGTCTATTCAAAACCCATAGGCCCTGCGGTCTCATTTCCCCCTAATGAGGCCCACCCTCATTGAGGGTTGTAGATGGTTGTAGCTGTTAGTTGAGCGAGGCATTATGGGATAGGAAGCAAAGACCATGCACTCACATCTCCCCAGATGCTCTTACATTGATATCACTCAGGTCAAAGTAAGCCAACGACCAGTCGGTTTGGAATAATGCTTGTGCCAAATAGAGCCTTTCTATCCGCTGTGTCGGTTTAGCATGGATTGGGAGTCTCAGTCACAGGATTGGGAGATTGTTCTGGTGGTCCACAGAGAATCCCCTCTTAAGCAACCCCTCTCATGGAAGTCATTTCATTAGGTTTTATAGATACCACTTTCTAGAGTTAAAAACTCAGACTGGGATCTTATGCCACTTATTAGGGATTTAAATGTATTCTTGGCTCGTGGTTTTTGTAAAGCTGATTCAATTTGGATTTTACTGATATATAGTGGATGTATAGGTGGGACAAGATTTATTTGATGGATTCAATGGCAAATCTTGAATGATTCTGTCCTATTGAAGCTAGCGACAGCAAGCAGCCCAAATCCTGCATCCAAAATTGTAATCCACTCCCCTGGGAACTAAATATCTAACCTGTCATGTTTTTCCGACCGTCTCATTTAATCAAAGCATCGGTGTGTGTATACGCCTCATCGCTCACCGCTCTGACGCTGAGTAAGTGTTTCCCAACCAAACACGAGGACATCTATCCCCTCTTATTCTTACCTCCGAGATAGTGCCTGAAATTACCAAACCCAGACCAGTTCACCAATGCACTAAATACCAAACTTGCGTCCCTCAAATCAGTTTTTAATACATTCAATAAACGTATTCGAAGTAGTGTGTTTTTATGAGACCTTTTTCTCTTGACAAACTCCTGTCTCACAATGAGGCAACTGCCCTGGCAATGTCAATCCAAACTTTTTCCATCACTCTCAGCTCCAGGTCCAGCACTTATCGGCTCTTCTCGGGTCATTGTGTTCCATAGTGACTGGGTGTTTGCTTTGTGTAGGCGTTGGGTGGGTACACCTCAGTTGACAACAATTGACAAATACACCCGGAGGAAATGACGCATGGCGGGGCCACACTGATGAGCCGATGATGCGGGTAAATTACTGTGTAATGATTTACCAGGACAGAAGGTTGTTTAGTTCAAACAAGAGCTTAATTTCTTCTTCAGTGGTATGAAGGTTATGGTGTGTTGTTAATGATGACTAACTCGACCTACAGCTTGCTGCACTGTTAGCATGTAGTTATTGACTCATTGAAGCGCTTCAGAAGCTACTGGCCTTGAGAGACCTCGTAAATAAGTGCACGTCCATCAAGTGTATAAAGGAAAGACTGTGATGATTAGTTGCTGTTCAGGGATTCTTGTCAGAATGTCTATGTTTATGTTTATGCCCTTGTCAAGTCGTCATCCATCATCACCATTTTTTACTCATTTTTGGTTAGTCACCATGATTTCAGGTACCAGAGAATTCATTGTCTCAAACATATAAACCAATGATCAAATTTTGTTCAACCTATACACACATACCAGGGTGATGATCACCTTTTAAAACCTATACACACTCCTGGTGGGGAAATACAGTTTTTGAACCATTACTCTTTTTGCTGCCATGTAGCATGTTTCTGGGGCATTTTGGATAGTTTCCAGGGTAATTTTATCAATGTATCGTTTAGAAATAAATATTAGGATGTATTATAATGTTAATGTTTCACTTCTTTGCAGAAACAGAGTAAAATACAGAGTTCGGCTAATTAACATATTAACAGGAGTGAAATACCCGAGCCCCAGTTAATTTGTGACCCTGATACCACCCCTCTAGGCTGTAATTAAAATGATGTACATCAGAGATACCTCATCAGTTCATGAGATGTTGTTGGAATGAGGAGTTTAAAAGTAACTAGGGAGACCAGAGGGAAGGTAAAAAATGTCAAAGGGCCAAACAAAGCAAACGAGAGTGTGTCCAGTGAATTTGAAGGTGTGTTTGTGTGTGTGTATCTGTGTGTCTGTGTGTGTGTGCGAGAGAAATGGAGAACGTTGATCCTGTTTATTCAAGATTAATATTATGCTGTGGCTTTCACCAATGCTGCAGCCGTAAAAGATTCCACAAACACTCCAATTCCACGTAGAGAAAACAAACAAAGATTTAAGTGAATAAATACATTCCTAAAAGAAAGGTTTCTAAAAGCAACTACAAACAGGGGTGGATAAACATAAAATGTTAAAACAAATAAAAATACTAAATCTGCACAAAACAAACATCCTCCAGTGTCCAACCTGACGCATTTTAATTAATCTGCAACAAGTGACTCTGAATCTCCTCCAGAGGGAGGAGCTGATCCTCAGTGTGTTGAACATGGGATGGGTCAGCAACATCCTCTTGGTTTGCCATAGGTTAGCCTGTTTGTCGGTAGACTGCCAGGATGGATGCTGCCTCAACTTATAATGGTCCATGTAGTCTGCATCGGTCGGACTGCAGATGGCACCCACTGAGCAACCTCTGTACCCATGGTCCTCCCTCTCCACCTTCCTCTTTAGTGAGGCTTCCAGGGTGCCTCTTATTTGACACAGAAATCTCCTGCATTTGTGCATGTGGTTACCTGTAAAGAATTATCCTTGGAGCGGCAGTAGTCCAACCAAGGTTTGGAAGCGATCCAGGAGCCATCTCGACGATTACCGTACTTCCTGTGGAACATTGAAACGCGCAACGTGTTTACAGGAAGAGCAATGAGCAAATTGGAACAACATCAGGAGTCAGATGAGGTCATGTTATCTCCCACACAGCCATCGCACTCTGCACGGCTCTCTCTTGGCTCCACGGTCTCCAGGGAGGACCTCCCCTACCGGCGGCCCGGCCGCCCGGTACCATGACTAGTGCATTAGCTAATGATTATCATTTCCGAACCGGGGGGGGATTTGGCGGCGCCACTTATTGGCTGTTGCCCGCACTCCCTCAACTTCCCTGCGGAGACCCTGGGCCACTGATGGAGCACTAGAGAGCAGCCCCTGAAAGGCCCCGCTAACAGCAGATCCTCTGCCAAGTAGAACTTTACTGCTGCATCGACACAACCCTGGTCACACGCCGTCGGAGCGGCGGGGCGCAGTGTGTGTAGTATGAAAAGTTAGTCGGCACACGCACAAACACATGCACGCGCACAGGGTGAGTGCTTTGCAATCTGAGAGACGTAGCTCAACACTTCACCTCCCTCACGCTGCTGCACTCACGTTCATGTCCGGACCAAGACCATCATTGAGTCATCTCGGGGGTGCAGGAGAAAGTGCTCTGCTGGATGATTTAGGCTAATATGCTTTGTGTGTGTGTGTGTGTGTGTGTGTGTGTGTGTGTGTGTGTGTGTGTGTGTGTGTGTGTGTGTGTGTGTGTGTGTGTGTGTGTGTGTGTGTGTGTGTGTGTGTGTGTTTCAGACGGCTGCTCTGTGGTTGCGGGCCGTACTGCTTGGCTCAGTGCCTCTCCCGTGAGCTCCAGCTTATTTTTGTTCCTGTCACGCTGTCCATAATGTTAATGTCTTTCTCTTTCTCTCTCTCTCTCTGTTTGCTTCTCCCCGATCCCTTTCTTCTGTAATCTCTCTCTGTCTCAATTTTTCTCTTTCTCCGACTCTCACTCTCTCTCTCTCTCTCACACGTTCTACCACTGTGTGTGTCCCTCGCTCCCTCTCATTGTCTCTTCACTTCCATCATGTCTCTCTCTCTCTGTCCCTGTCTCAATATCTCTCTCCTTCCTGCTTGTTCTCTCTCTTCCAAGGTGTTGCCAGGCATACTGCAGAAGCATTGCTGTATCATACCAGACAGGAACACAGGTAAGTGAGCTGCTTTCTGCCCAGCAGAGGGGCCAACCACAGCCACAGGACTGCTGAGGCAGTGAGGCAGGAGGCCCATTCGTTCGGTTCATAGAAAGGGCGGATGGGTGGAATGGCGTGGTGGTGGCGGCCTTGTTACCACTCGTCACTCGTACAAGTGGGTTGCTTCTTCTTCTTTATGTGAGCATGTTGTGCTTTTGATTTTGCATGCGATAGTGCCACAACGTTTTATGACGCCGTATTTTAGCATGAGGCGATCATAGCACAGTGTGTGTGCAACTCTCCCCCGCGGGGCCGCCTCAACGCGTCAGACAGACGGCCGGGGTGCTTCGTGTGGTTGTGACGTTGACGGGCTTCCTTACGTCGTTGCAGGTATCAAGAGGTGGCTGATGAAATTGAAGAGCAGAGAGATATACTCAGGTACCCGGCCGCAATCGATGCAAATACTAAGAATCCTTTCGGTCGTCTCTTTTGTTCTCCTTTCCATTCTGCGCCGCGTCAAACTTGAGGCGAGCCCGTTTTTTGTTTCAGTGAGAGGCCATGCATGCAGGCTGAAAACACCATCCATCCTTCCACTAACTGCTCCTACTCAGCATTGGCTGCATTATACAATGGCCCAGGCTCTTGCTATACAAATAAATCATCCTTTTTAGTACTAGAAAATCAACTTCTGTAACAAGTACACGTAATAACGACCCCCTACAAAGCCCCCATTTTATTGGTGCAAAGGAATTTAAATAAACAGCGTTTCATTCAAGTCTGTGTCCTTGGGCTGGTCGCGGCGTGAGGCAGGCGAGGCGCGCTGACTGCATTCCATCTGGACGCTCCAGTCTGGAGATCAGCAAGGCCGTGGCGACCTTGCGGGGGCTACGGCCGAGCAGAAACTTGTAATGAGCTTTGTCCGTCTGACCGAAGGGGGAGAAACTCCCAGTCATCGAAGTGATGACTGGGAGGCACCGCCCGCTGTGAGCTTGATGCCTGACGGGGCCCTGTGAAGGCCAGATACGGTGCGTTTAATCACACGCTGCGGTGGAGAAGGGGAAATAAGCTACGTCAACACCTTTAGGTTTCGTGCCGAGGGGTCTTTGTGCTGTATCGTAATCCACTTTGAATCGGCGTCCCTTGTGTTGGGTCAGTACAGATCATTAAACAAGGCCACAGTGCTGCATAAGGTGTCCGATGACGTGCAGAATTGATTGAGGGTTGTGTGGTGGTGTTAGCCTGAGGAGGACTCGGAATAGGACAGAATTGGAGAGTAGACTGATATTAAAAGGACACAAACAGAACTTTGACCTTATGAAAATGGATATGAGACGCATAATGGATGTATCGTAAACGTTTCTGTTATTGTGTGTGTGCGCGTGCGTGTGTGCATGCCCATGTGCACTTACGAAATGGACTAAACTTCTTTGTGCAGACTTATGAGCCGACCAGCATGCTGCGATGACAACCTTGGTCGTCCATGCACTCGTGTCAGGATAACATTTTATTTTCGGTCCGCTGATAGATGGTGCTGTCAGGAAGACACATCACTGGGACGCCTCTCTTCAGTACTGGAGCCTCAGTGTGTGAACCAGCCCACTGACTTTATAAACCAAACAACTGCTACCAATCGCTCCATCCATCACCGGGCACCGGGCGCAGTCAGAGTCAGCAGTGCCACCCTTGTGCTGCACTTCAGCCTGTACCTCGCTGCCTCTCCTTCTATCCTAGCTGCTGTTCTGAAAAACACGTCCTTGGTGCCCCCACAATTCTAAATTTGCCCATTCTGAATTTTGCAATTACTACCTTGGCATCCTGTTGCCCTGACAACAAGTGCTCTAAGTGCTGGGTGATGTGATTTGGAAGTCTGTGTTCTTCTCCCCTTGTTTTCATCATGGGCCTGATTGGAAGACGTGGGTCTGTATTTGCATTTATAAACAGATGGTCTAGTTCCACAGCAGTATCTGACATGGCGGCTCATTCGTCAGGAGGGGGGAGTCGATATGTACTGTTTAACACGTGAATCTAAGACAGAGATAACAGTACCATTGCTGAAAGTACGAGGGGATATATGAGACTCAGATAGAGTATGACAAATACAAATCAAGATAGGCTCGCCGTGATAAGATCACCATTGTGTGTGTGTGTGTGTGTGTGTGTGTGTGTGTGTGTGTGTGTGTGTGTGTGTGTGTGTGTGTGTGTGTGTGTGTGTGTGTGTGTGTGTGTGTGTGTGTGTGTGTGTGTGTGTGTGTGTGTGCAAAACTTGTGTGCACACACACAACACACAACACACAGCGCCACTCGACCGAGTAAGGTGCGCCCTCTGCTGGCCACATTGTCCCTCTCGCCCTCTCACACACTGTCCATCGTTTTCTCTGCTGAACCACTATGAGGACACCCCCTACAGAGTGGCAGGGATTGTTAAATTTGCTGCATTATTTGCTCGTTCTCTTCCTCTTCTTGAATTGCTTAGGTTTATCTATGACCGTTTTCCAAATTATCCTTCCATTCATGCAACTTTATGTTGCGTCTTGGCTTTGTGCGTCATGTCAGAAAGAGTAGGCACTATAGTGTGTTGTATGGAGGGGATGCACTGTTGCCGCAGTAAGGATGGCGATGGCGTATGATGAGGATGGTTTGATTTGTGGGAACAAAGTAATTCTCAACCTTGAGATCATGACTACTGTTGTTCAGCATTAGCTGGTCTTTTATCATAGTGTTCATCAAAAAGTATCATATTATCAAACAGTTTTTCTCAAGTGGCTGAACCTCTCTAGCTCACATGCATTTCAAAAACACAAACACACACATACACAAGCAAACATGCACACATACAGTACAAAGAAGAAAGAACTACACAAAAGCTTTAATTCATAATGTACAAACATCCATACAAAAAAGCACATATTCAGATCCGACTCGCTCACCAACCAACTTTATTATTGTCCATACACAATACAAAGTGTGTTTTGTTGTTGTCTGCTGCTGTACATTCCAAGCTCCCAGTTGAATTACCAGCAGCACAAAGCTCAGTGACCCTGTCTGTAATGCATAGAACTGTTATTCACGTGGTTTGTACATGCGGGAATTCCCTTTATTGCATCCCCTACGTAAGTTGGTGCACACTACTTTGTAGCTGACAGTGCACAGTAACACAGTTCTTAATTACAACCGTTTATGTAATCCTCTCTTAAGTGTTACTCAGCAGAAATACAGAAAACAGCCATAAGCTGTCCAACCAGGTGGAAACGCTGTTTTGTGAAATAGAGTTCATTCATGTCAGGCAGAAAGAAACCAAGTTTATCCACTGTACTGTTTGTCATCCCATTATATCATATGATATAGAAGAAACAAGAAAGAAACCAATACATACAACCCTAAGAACAGCTTGTGACCGGGTACCATAGGGCTGACAATACTTGCCTTACTTGTCTTTCCATCACCATAGGTTTATAGCCCCTGTTCAGTTGACATTGCGTTGTTGCTCCCCAGAAGGAACCCATTACAGTTCTTAGAGTAGTAATCCTCCAAATGTATTTTTCATGACAGATTCAGTATCCAAAGTTGCTTTTTGCCTCACCAAAACCGAACGTTGTAATAAGAAATAACACTGCCTTCAGCTCCAGCTTTCAAAATGGGGTACAAAACGATGTTGCAGGCTCTGAATATATCGCTGTCCTCTTTATCGGCCTCTATGGCTGTTTTACCCACCCTGTGATTTGTAGAGCTGGCGTACACGCAAAGACAAATTGGGAACCCTAAGCCTTCAGCACAATTTATTTTGTGAATATAAAGTCTCACTTGATTAGCTGCCTTCACTTTTAGTCTACACAATGTGTCATGTGGGCCACAACACAAACAAAGGTGATGATATCATACTTTACTGTACCCCCGGGGACTAATATACAGAGGAAAAACATACCGTCTCTCGCACAACCGCTGGGGCCGTGCAGCATCCAGCATTGTTATTGACATAGGAGGGAAGGAGGGCCACATTGTCTGGATGTCCAGGCTGTACTTGGGGCCACACACAGAGCACTCACTATGCAACAATGCTTTGTCTTTAACTGGATAGGTACGCAAAGTACCTATGCCAGGAGATGGCATTTTTTCCATGATCATTTTCATGTGTCGTCATACATATTCAAATGTTAATGCGTATGAAAAATGCCATCAAACTTCCTGAAAAGAGGGAGAAAGTTGGTGACTACAATCCTGCAGCTCCAGATCAGACATATTGCAGGCAAAATACACATTTAGTCACTTGTGTCCTCATATTTCCTTATCTTACTGAGCCCTCCCGCAAGGGTCTGGTCTGTGTCTATCGTTCTCCATGGCTGAGCGCTGTCTGGCCCCGACCCCTGCTGTGAATCGGTAGCTGCTCTATTAGCCCGCGTAATTAACAGCCCGTCTGCTGCTGTCTCTCTGAGCAACAGCCTGTCACCGTGGACCGTCCAGCCCCCTCTTTCGCACACAAACACGCATGCATGCACGCCGCACACGTGCACGCAACGAGCACAAACACACGCACAAAAACATAAACTAACACGCACAGACACACAGACACACCCACGCACGCACGCACGCACGCACTTACCCACACACACACACACACACACACACACACACAGAAACTAAAACACACACAAGCAAACACACACACAGAAACTAACACACACACATGAGCACAGAAATAAACAAACACATGAACACACAGTCAGGCATGCACACATATACGCTGCATCCAGCCATGTCATACGTTGTGTGCTGTGGTTAAACATACGGCACTGATTGTACACAGTCACAACCTGCTGCACAAAGTTTATTCATACACTTCACACACTGTGTCGTCGATCGGGCTTTCGTTTCTGGCGAGAGAGAGGAATATAGAGGTGGATGTGGGGAGAAAGAGATAAGAGAATGGTGCAATAGCATAAAGATACAAAGTGTGAAAGATGGAATACATGGGCTGATGAACAGACCCGAGACAGAGAGAGCTGGAGGGAGAGAGAGCAGTGAGACCGGACCTCTCTCACCCTGCCTCCCGCTGTGGCTGAGTTGGAAATGAGTCTTGATATCTCTCTCTCTCTCTCTCTCTCTCTCTCTCTCTCTCTCTCTCTGCCTTCTTCTGCTCTCAGCTCAGAGGCGTAGCCACTGAAGTGTTGCAGAAGCAGTGCTGAAACATGCCCTGCTCCTCTGAGCCATATCCACTGTCAATAAAGAAAAATCAAATATAAAAGGCACGGCAAAGCGATATCATATAGAGCAAAACATTGGTGCGCTTTCTGATTGCTCTGATGCAGTTAGGAATGGGCTTATAGAGATTTATTCTCAGAAATCAAAATTTAGCTCAATATCTTGTTTGCGATGGCAGGGGAACGGGTCGTTTCCCTTTGTTTCCCTTCTTATTGTTTCGACCAATCATGTTGCTGGAGGCGAGGATCTCTAGGCGCGTAATTGGTTAGCACAAATTCGGCCGGCAGAATTGTAAAAAAACATCTATAGATGTTTCATATCAAAAAAAGTAGGCTGGCTACACGTATTTAGATCCCAGTCCACACTCTCCCGAAAGAAAATAATGGTTTATTAGGATAATGCTGATTTCATTATCATAATCCCCATATGATGACTGGATGAGCAATATCAATGAGCCTGTATTCACACTTAAGTGTACGTTGTGGTCATTTAAAAAAAAAAAACACACTTATGTGTGTGATTATACTGCATGTTGGGCCATGCAGTGTCTAAATTGGAGCCCTGCAGATTGTCTGTCTATCTGTCTGTCTGTCTGTCTGTCTGTCTGTCTGTCTGTCTGTCTGTCTGTCTGTCTGTCTGTCTGTCTGTCTGTCTGTCTGTCTGTCTGTCTGTCCCTGACACAATGAAAGGCATGGGGTGATGGAGAGAAGGGTGAGGAGAACGGAGAGGAGTAGTTCTTTGATCCGAGTCCCTGTGATCAGAGGTGCTCATTATTGGATGGATGCTGATGGCAGCAGGAGGCGCTGTCCTTGTTTGTTTCTGCCATGTTGACACGCACCTCTCCCCCCCTACCCTCCCCCCCCCCCCTCCCAGATCGCCCCCTTGTTCTTGCTTGTTCTTTGTTCCTCACGATTGATCAGCAGTAATACACACAAAGGGTGCATGCAGCAGTCAAATATGCACAGATGAGTTTGTGCGTGCACACTTTGTTAATGCATTCTCAAGGAGAGCGGAAATCCGTTTGTGGGCCATGTGTCTCTACTCATGGCTGATGGTCCATTTGGATCTCTGATGCTGAAGAACAATGGACACTCTCTAAACACCGGTGCATTTAAAGCTTGGGTAGGACATTTATTTTGGAAGCGTTTTTTGTCATATTTGTTGAAATTATATTTAGATCCTGACGGCAAACAAAAAATCTAATGCTCTGTGGCTTTCAGAACAAGGCTCAAAAAGGCTTAGCTATTGAATAACTTGCTAGCTTAGCCTATTGCTAATGACAGCGAGCTAGGCATATGTTTTTGGGGGGTGGCTTTAGCGGGAGGCCTGGAGCGAGGGGTGGGTTTTTTGGTTGGATACTTCAAGTAAATCTAGTTTGCTCTGGCTGGTTTCTCCAAATTGCCTACCACAGCTTTAATCTGCTACCAGAACATGTCTCTTTGCTGTGGAGAGCAGGCCAGCTCCCTGGGCTGAGGCGAAGCGAGGAAAGCAGATGTTTAAGCTGGAAACATTGATTTAAAGAGATAAAAAGGAGGCGGGAATATGGTGGGAGAGGCAGCTAATCGCAAGGATATTTGCCATAGTGAGTGGGTGAGTGAGTGGAAGGCAGAAGTGTGTGCATGCGAAGGATAGACATAAAATTAGAAATGGGAGGGCCAGATGAGGACTAGTTATATCATAACATCCGCCGTCTCCAGGTAATTGTCTGATCAATTGAGGGTTCCGGGGTGACAGCGGTGGCTGATGGTAAAATGGTCTATCCGCCTAAAGTGAGCAGAGCACACTTCCTGGGATGAAGTGTGTGTGTGTGTGTGTGTGTGTGTGTGTGTGTGTGTGTGTGTGTGTGTGTGTGTGTGTGTGTGTGTGTGTGTGTGTGTGTGTGTGTGTGTGTGTGTGTGTGTGTGTGTGAATTTGGCAGAAGTGAAAGTCTGATGTTCTTTATTGTTCTTTGTGTTCTTTAGGCTCTGTCGCTTGTTTGCAGTGAAGCTACCTGTGCAAGAATAGTGTAGACTATTCACTCTTTTGTACGAAAGCCATCCCAGGTGCTTGTCTTTCGTCTGCTTTTTGCTGTGACGGGCATTAATAGAACATACATTCCGATCTGTTTCTGAACACATAGACTGACCTCAGCCGCTTCTCTACCTACTGTTGGCTGTTCATGTTAGCGCAACAGCTACATGGCATATGCTTTCACTGACATTGATTGAATGTGTGTGTGTGTGTGTGTGTGTGTGTGTGTGTGTGTGTGTGTGTGTGTGTGTGTGTGTGTGTGTGTGTGTGTGTGTGTGTGTGTGTGCACACAACAAAATATGAGGACTATTATTTCTTGTATCCTATACAATATTAAGGCTGGTACATTATTTAGGTATTTTTTCTCTTTGCTATTCTAAGCACAAAGTTGGTCCTGAATAGTTTCCTTTGGCCGTAGTATCTTCTTGGTCTGTCACTGCACTGTAGCGGTAATCGCCAAGGTAATGTATCCTCTCACTGGGGCTTGACCCTATACTCAGAAACAACAGACACAGGCTTTTGGGGTTTAAACACATTTTTACACTATTTACGGATCGCTACTAAAGTAAACAGTGTTTTGCCTTCGCATATATTTCTCTCTTCACAATCTATACTTTTCTCTCCCTCTCTCTCATACACCCTCCCCATGCCCTTCCCTCTAAACTGTGTGTGTGTGTGTGTGTGTGTGTGTGTGTGTGTGTGTGTGTGTGTGTGTGTGTGTGTGTGTGTGTGTGTGTGTGTGTGTGTGTGTGTGTGTGTGTGTGTGTGTGTGTGTGGCCTCCTGCCAATGCAGTGATTAGAACCAAAGTTCCCCATTTGTATCAATCCTCATTATCAGTATGGAGGTTCAATAGCCGGCCCCAATTTGGCAGTCTGCAGCCCTCCCAGACCCAACAGACGGGTGGGTCTGTGCATCTCATTACACCATGAACCATGTTGAAAATGTTCCACGCATTTGTTGCATGTCATATCTTCTGTCCCATATGACGCATCCATCATTATCCGTCCCCTGCAGCAGCACCCAGTAAAATATGAAACAAGAATCACTCTGGTGGGAAATGAAAACAGAAGTAGTTTTTGTTTGATATAGACACAC
>NC_044052.1:7780805-7795805 GCF_902167405.1 Gadus morhua
GCTTGTAAAAATGTATTCTGAGAGAGTTAGAGATGCTGATAAGCTGCAGTGTTCACCTGTTCAGCATGCAGCTGGTGTGCTGGGCCAGTCAGCTTATCTTGCGGTCAGTACCCGGCCAGCGCTGGATCTCTGGCAGCGCAGCAAGGCCTGGATGCCGGGGGATTTACATAACGATTTCCCCCTGGCTCTGAGCCCCATCATTGTGTGTGTGTGTGTGTGGGTGTGGGTGTGGGTGTGGGTGTCTGTTTGAATGTGCCTGTGTTTGTGTGCGTCAGAGTGTGTTTGGGTTTGAATGTGCCTGTGTGTGTCCCTGTGTGAGTGTGTGTGTGTGTGTTAGTGTATGGGTATGTGTGCGCGTGTGTCACAGTGGTCGAGTGAGATGTAGCCCTGCCTCATTGAATATGGGTGCAATCGCAACGAATTAGGCTGGGGCCTGAGCCGAGCTGCCACACACACACACACACACACACACACACACACACACACACACACACACACACACATAACCCCAAACACACACACACACACACACACACACACGCGCGCACGCACGCACACGCACAGACACACACACATAACCCCAAACACACACACACACACACACACACACACACACACACACCCCCCAAACAGACAAAACACAGACGTCCGCACATACAAGCACACACACAAGAAAAAACAAACACATAAACACACTCTTCACACATATTTGGACGGATTCTAGCTGCCTTCCTAAACACTGCAAGGTCAACAGCATCAGAGAGCAAGTTAAATATAAACAGGCATTCAGTCTGGTGTGAGAGGGGACCAGGCAGAGGGGGACAACAGGGAAACAAGTAGACAGACCCTAAATCAGTGCTGTCTACATTGATTCACTGGGGGGGGGGGGGGGGGGGGGGGGGGGGCTGTAAATATGCAAATAATCCTACTATGAATAGAAAGGCCAAAACAAACTGTGACCAATACCGCTCCCCGCCCGGTGTTATTATTATCTGTGGTCCTAGACAGAGGCACCAAGCAGAGTTATTACGCATTACCCTCTCTCCTCCACGTCCACCGCGTGAGGCCGCTGTGCCTTCCGCAGCCTCCCTCTTTGTTATTCATAGTGTTGTCCATCGCACGTCAGGGCTCTCTCCTATCGGCGTACACCTGGGCGCGGCGCGGGCGTGCGAGATTGCAGTAATTAATCAGAGCGAAGGACACCCTTTATTACACTCAGGGCTGGCAGTGGCCAGGGGTGACCCAGGCTAGGAAGGGCCTCACATGGGTGAAAGTCAATTTGAATACCTTAATTAATAATAAAGAGGTGCTTCATAACACAGCCCTGCTTTGCCCAGAGGATAGCCTGGAAGTGGAATGAGAGGATGGTTATGCAGAGGAAAGGCAACGTGTTTTTTTCCCTCATGTTCAGACACCTTGTATTAGGAAGGCTTAGAATACCAGAATACCCAATACAACAAAGTAATGGTTTAAAAAGTTAAGTAAGAACTTTTCATATTGTGAATAAAGATTAGTGTGTTCTCCCCAGGTTTAATCCCACTTCAGCCATCAAGTGTTGCTGTTGTTGTTGTTGTTGGTGGTTGCTGCTGTGGGACTGTAGCTCTGCATCTCCCACCGGTGGAGGAATTTGGGGGAACTGCTGAGGTGTGAAGAATGTATTCCACAATATAAATGTGCATACACACACACACACACAGACGCACACACACACACACACACAAATCTCAAGCCGCTCTTTATAATGGAATAAGTGTCTATATAGGGGCATATGTGAATATGAATATGCCATACCCTACCCATACTAGCAAGGAGCCCAGAGAGAGGGAGGGACAATGAAGTGTATGTATGTGTATGTGTCTGAATAAATCCTTTAGAACAGATCATATCAGAGAAAGACTTGTGTGCCCTCCCTTGCACCACCCTCCCTCTTCCTCCTCCTCCTCCACCTTGATGGGGGTGGTACATATACACCCTACCCCTTAGCCGTCCTGACCTATTTACATAACGCCTCTGTTCCACGTGTTGCCTTGGGACGGTGAGGGGGCGGGGAGCCGTGCAGCCTCCCAGACTCTGTTCTTCCTCAGCCCCCCCCCCCCCCCCCCCCCCCCCCAGGACAGCGGTGGGGGTAGGTCGGACTCGATGCATTATGCAGTTCTCATCCAGCAGTCCAATTGCGCGAGGGCACTCTTTTCAGATCCCCCCCCCCATAGCCTCACCCTGCCTTCCACTCTCTCATCTCCCTGTATTTGGCCAGCCAGGTTTCTCTTCTTCCTGCCGGAGAGAGCTTTGGTCTCTCTGATCGTGTCCAGCACCAAATGGCTGGGACGCAAGGCGCTCGTCATCATCCTACTTTCACAGTCTCTCTCTATCCCTCTGTTGTTCTTTCTGTCTGTCATTCTTCTCTCTCTCTCTCTCTCTCTCTCTCTCTCTCTCTCTCTCTCTCTCTCTCTCTCTCTCTCTCTCTCTCACATATTAGTTTTGACCTTAAAAGGTGGCAGCTTCAATTGCGTGCTGGTGACCTTCTGGCACGGTTCCTTGTGTTATTTTATGGCGTCTGGCAATATGTGGCAAACGGCGAACTCAGCAGAGATATGAAATTGGAGGATTACAAGAGGGCCCTTGGAGGGCCTGCCCCTGTTATCTACACTGCAGTGAAAAAGGCTTTGGCCGTTTAAGCCCCAGGGCTTTCTATCGACACGTAACTTTTCTTTACTATAATAAGTGATACAGGGGCAGAGAGAGAGAGAGAGAGATAGAGAATTGTAAAGTTGTGTTGCCTGCAGCGCTGACCTCAGTTCCTTCCCTCACCCGTCAGCCGTGGATATAAAACAAGCAGTCCTTTCTTACACTTTTCAAAGCCTTTTCTTGTGGCAAAAATAATTTTGCTGTTCGTGCAATACTGTGAATGTTGTGGCATGCTGCATGCCTGTTGCCATTTGTGTCGTGAACAGCCAAATCCGGGACGGAGAGAGGGAGATTGTGGGGGCAGGAAGGGAGAGCAGGCATACGTCAGACACAGAGAGAGAGAGGGAGAGAGGCTGAGAAGACAGAATGTGTGGAGGAAGGCCGGTCTCTCAGGAACAGCCTGAATGTGTTGGACAGCACTACGGGAGAGAGGCTGAGACATTGGAGCACAGATCAATGCCGAAGCGGCACCCCGCCAATTCAAATCTCCGGGCGCACACAAGAACACACTTTTTTTATTTAAGTCACACAAAGAAAAACGCAATTGAAGCTGTATCTGATACCCCGCTTCTATCTGAGCATATTTCAGAGCGGCTTCTGATTTGCCAACTGAGACAATTGAGGCTTAAACCAACATGCTAGGAACAGAGGGCCAAGGGATATTCATAGCTTACTGCGGCCCTCCGCGTTGGCCTTTTATGTGTCATTTCTCAGTAACACATGGAGGGGGGGCGATGAGACTGAAACAACCTCTGTGTCACTTGTCGTGGTTGGCTTCTGGCACACAAGATAAAAGCGACCCCATTGATATAACAGATACTGGCCAGTGAAATATTCTGTTAACACACTGTGGCGGATAGCCTGTGTTAGCCCCATTCCCCCCCCCGCCTGAGCCCTCGCCCCATCTTGTCGCCGACCCCCCCCCCCCCATCCCCCCTTGCTCCTCCACCATGGCCGTAGAGCGCTATGGCAGCGTGCTCTGTATCCCCCCCCAACGGTCTGAATCATAAGCCTTGCTGCAAAAAGATCCCAAGCTTCCAAATTGGAAAAAAGCCTTGTTCCCCTCCTTGCTCCCCTAGCATTTGCTTAATGCACCATGTTCGCCTTCCTCTCATTGTTTCATTCTTCCCTTGTTTTCTTAATGATACAAACTGATCCTACCTCGATAGCCATAAGTCCATTAAGCTTCATTTGTGGCACTCTTCATGAAAAAGAAAAAGATGATGAAATTATCATTTTTGGGGTTTGCTAGTAAATGGGACAGGAATGTAGACTTTGGGGTTGGGATTGTACGAGACCAACAGGTACACATAGACTTCTAGTGACCATACAGTCACTCTGCTTGTCAAAAGATTGTGATCCTAGTCTATAAAACAGCTGGCTTTTACTTTTGTATCTACCCTGTTGTTCATCGGCAGGTTTGAGGTGTCGTGGAAATTCAAATCATCCCCCCCAGTTCATCATTGAACCACTCTATTGCACAGTATAATAATTTCTTCCTCCTAATTCATCAAGCAGCTGCTAAAAGAGTGTTTGCTCCTTGCTAGTTTAATGGCAATGGCGGTGAATCTCCTCTTAGGAAGTCCCACCAGTGAAGTCACAACAGTGTGACGATTCTGTGGCGGTTTTATCCAGTCATTTAACCACTAATCCATGTGGTACAGCACTGCGCAGGAGCTCCTAAATTATGTAACGGTAACACGAGTACTGTGGATGCAGTTTGTTTTTTTTCAAATCATGTTCTGCCAGAAAACCCCTAATTAGACTGGAGAATAAATGGCTCCCTGTAAAAACCCGGGCTGTGTTATGCTAAATGTGTTATGTGCTGCTTTCGGTTAGCTACGTATATAAAGATGTCATAGCGTGGAATAACTGATGTACGTATGATCAATCAGAACATAATACAATAAAACCGCCCAACTTGTTTACAGCAGGTTATATACTTTTCTGTATCATGAAACATTTCTGCAACATGTTGTTGGAAACAGAGAGAGGATATCCAACAAGGACATGTTGTCTTTGGGAGTTGTTCATCTTTCAGGCAAGCCAAAGTACGTTGAGTAAAAAACACTGGCACCTCCCACCGGGCAGATAAACAAAACGCGAGCAAAACACACTGGATGACATGACAATGGAGAGCATGGTCTTTAATCTGTCATTATTGGCAGACGTTAAACACCACTCCGTGCTACAGAGGGCTTCCAGCACTGCACACGAGCAGAGCAAACAATATCCACAGACACCAAGCTGCAGAAACTGACCGGTATTGCCCAGCACTGCCCACTTACTGACCAATATGACTTCACACCTCATGGTGAAGGCAGCCTGGTGTATGGAGTGTATTTGAGCCAAAGTTCAATCTTGTCAGGGAACAGGATTCACAGTCAAGTATGCCATCTCAGCACCCTGGACAGCGGCCCCGGCATTATCACACTTCAGATATCGCCTCTGTAATACAGATATGTCACAGGAGCATCTTGGGTTGGAAAGAAATATATACGTTTCAAAGCAGGCAAGGGAAGGCTATGACCTTTCGAGGGACTTTGAGGACCCTGTCAGAGTGTTATCGAAATAGATGCTTATTAAACTCAAGGCCCTAGCCCAGACTTCAAATTGAGAAGAATGTGTCCTTGTAGGGCTCAGCCGACGCCTCCGTATGTCTTCATGCTGCTTTTGCACCATGGCTCCTGATTGACCTTTTAGGGCCGCTCTGTTTACAGAGTCAACCACCCTGAGCTTGTTAGCTGACGCAGCGGGGGCACTGTGAGCGTGTGTGTGTGTTGACACAGTCCAGGGATACACACACACACACACACACACACACACATGCACACGCACACGCACACACACACACAGGGATCAGTTCACCTGCCTGCTGTGTGTAAACCAGCGTGGTCTCCGCTGTCAGCACGTGGAAACACAAGTTATATCCACTAAGTAGGCAAATATAATACCGAGACGGGGGGGCTGGGCTCTGATTGCATACGGGAGAGCCGGCGCCCCCCGTCGCGTTTATGAGGCGGCGGAGGTCCGGGATGCGGGAATGATGAACGGCAACACCTTTTCATACGTATTCCCCCGACGGACCCAGCTTATTAAGGTGGTCCGCTGGTCCGTTTTAAAACGGCTCCACCGGGCGTACGGCGGGGGGAGAAGGCAAGTGAGCACCGTCTTGCACACTTAATTGATCTCAGGACCACCATTTAAGACGGCGGTGATGTATGAGGATTTCCTTCTGAGCGCACTGCAGCTCCCTTATCTCATGTTCTCGTCCAGCAGACGCACACAGTGTACCTGCAGATGAACACGCTTTTTAGTGTGTGTGTGTGTGTGTGTGTGTGTGTGTGTGTGTGTGTGTGTGTGTTTCTGTGTGTGTCTGTTTCTGCGTGTGTGTGTGTCTGTTTCTGTGTGTGTATGTGTGTGTGTGTCTTTGAGTTTGTGTGTGTGTATGTCTTTGAGTTTGTGCGTGTGTGTGTGTGTTGCTGTTTCTGTTGGTGTGTGCCTGTCTGAGTGAGCGAGTGAGTGTGTGTGTGTGTATGTGTGTGTCTGCGTCTCCGTCTCTGTGTCTTGCAGTTTATCTGTGTGCCTGTCTGTTTCTGCGTCTCTGTTTATTGGTTTGTGTGTGTGTGAGTGTGTGTGTGTGTGTGTGTGTGTGTGTGTGTGTGTGTGTGTGTGTGTGTGTGTGTGTGTGTGTGTGTGTGTGTGTGTGTGTGTGTGTGTGTGTGTGTGTTGGTGTCCACAGGGAAATCTCCTCACATAAGATATATAAGCCTCTCATATATGCATGCATACCAATCACACTGCATCAGGGAGAAGCCAGGCAGGCACATGAGTGTTGTTGTGATTTCCTTTAATAAACATTAGTTTACTTACTAATATGTTTGGATGTCATGGCACCAGATCCTTGGGTACGGACATTGACAAACATTTTTCGCCGGAGGGTCGAAGAAAATGGCGTATGGCAAATTATTGTAGATGAGCACTTTAGATGCAACACTCTGTCCTACGGGTCAGGCTATTTCCTGGTTACCCCACACCCACTATTGCTTCTTTCCTCGTAACTTTCTTGTCAAGAGGAAACTACATCAATCATCATAGAGATGTGGAGTGTGTCTTTCATGGCTGGTTGAAGCAGCCTCACCTGGCCTCCCTTGGACCCTGGGGCTGGCTGAGGCTGCACACCTGTGATGCATTCAATGCAAGCCATCACCACACACACTCAAGAGAGAGAGAGAGCTCTGACATGTCTGCATTGAACACCTGCTCTGCCTGAAACATTCTTCCTTCACTGCAATGAACCGGTTTTAAACACGGCTTTGATGATTACCCGATTCAGCTTGGTCAATCGCGGCATACAGCGGTCTGTTGTTATAGCTGTCAGAATAACCATGAAAGTTATTTATGTTTTGCGATGAATTGTTAAGTGTCTATAGAGGGGAATGTGTGAAGATATGTTAATTGTGAATGTAGCCGTGTAAAAACTCCTTCAGGGTGATTCAAGAGCGCCAGGGCTTACGTTTTTCAAGCCGTTCTTCTGGACCTGAACATTTAATAAAATAAATGTGTTATATATCAGTACTTTTCAAGATACAAAGGGACTCTTTTGCAGTACTTGGGTGAAGGTGCATACTTGATTTGTTCACTGGAAAGCTGAAAGTACATCCCACACCACTCTTAAATATCTCAAAACATATCTAAAACTTCCAAATCTCGAAAAATAAACACAGCACTACAGAAGCAGCGCCCAACCCCTGAAAAACAAACACGAAAATTGATGAAGCGCTTTTAAAATGTTTGGCAGGTGATGGAGCTGGATGGACATAGCTAATGTTTGTCGACAAACGGCACACACACAGAGCAGAAAATGGAAGCACAGGCTAGAGAGTGAGTATCAGACACAGTGACTCACTGTCAAATCTCTTGATAGCAAATATTTACACAATGATTTCTGAAACATATTGATTAGTACCAGTGGGTGGATCGAATCTGTCTGTAGACTCCCATGCACATATAGTTCGTAAGTTTGCAAAGTACATATATTGATGAATATAGGGGGAAAAACACAGCTGGCAGCAGGAGTTGCCGTTCAAATGCCGATTGCAGCCCTTATATCGTTATTACATAGACAAGCAACACACTGAATAACATTCACATGTCACTGTGAGAGGTTTTCTATCACGTCCACAAATTAAAAAGCCGAATTTCAAAATGAACGTCCAGCGATGAAAACAGCGCACCGGGTTTGGTCGCTGAGTGCCACCCTTAAGCCCCAAAGGCTCACCACGAGCTGTCTATCTGAGAGTGAAAGATTGGCCTTGGTGAAAAGGAATCGAGTTTTAATAGATAAACCATCTACCGTTTGACTTTCGTTCCACACAGACAGAACTCATGTCCCGTTTGGATCCACGCACTACAAAGAAGGATATCCGATTGATGTCATGGTGCACTCGTGATGAGTATAGACCAGAGGTTGATTGACACGTTTGGGAATCATGTAGCCCTGTAATAGCTGTGGTCCCAGAATATGATCTCCCTTTTGACTGGCACCTCATCGACGTCTACCTTAAAGCGCTCCCTCGGAGAATGCTCGTTACACTCTGAGGCAGACTGAGCCGGCGGACTTGCACACGTTAACATGGAGTCCTATTACATTTCAGCGGTACTCT
Organism: Gadus morhua; assembly: GCF_902167405.1. NCBI lineage: Eukaryota > Metazoa > Chordata > Actinopteri > Gadiformes > Gadidae > Gadus > Gadus morhua. Next base: position 7,789,157 of record NC_044052.1, read on the forward strand.
GGTTGTCTTCTTAATTATTTCACAGTGCTGCACAGTGCGGTTCACTTTCCAAACCCTAGATACCACCCCTCCCCACATCCCACCGTTCCTCCACCCCAACCGCAGAATATTACAAAAATTATTAATATCACAGGAGCCAAAGCTAGTGAAGCTAAAGTATTCTATTATCACAAATGCAATAAGTACTCCGACACACCCATCCACCTAGTTTGTAATTTCACAGTTTCCTCTGCGTAGAAGTTGAGGGTGAACGATTGCGGACTTGAGTCAGACATTAATAAACAATGACACTGTGTTCAGGAAAGCCATCCAGTTTGATTCTTGTTCCTAATCCTTGAGCCTGCCGTTCTCGAATAAGTAACCCAGTGCAAATTCAAATTGTGTTAACACAGTAGCAAATAAGTACTCCTATCTCCAGCATCACACGGCTTTAAATACTCCTACTCCCAGAGGATCGAGATGCATCTCCCGTGGGGGCAACAGGGGCCTCTTTCCATAATATTAAAGTGTGTTTAAATGCAGAGCCTTGCTCCCGGCGGATAATGCCGTAATTTGTACAGCAGCTGCCGTCCCGGGGGAAACGCAATGTCCCCTGCATGTTGTGGAACACAGGCCATGTATGAAGCATCCATCTCATGTAGTTTGCCTGTTAATAATTAAATGTCTCCTGCCTAATGGCTGGCACGTAATTTTTAATTATGAAATTAGACCAGCATCTTTTTTATCGTAGAGCATATTTGAGCTGTGAATAGGCTATCACTGACTCGCATTTTATGTTTTCAATGTCAAGCCAAAGTTTTATTTTAATGTTTGATTTTTCTATTCAGAAGATTGGGGACACTGCTGATAATGTTGACACAACTGTTTAATCACATCCACCGAGGATAAACGAGCCACAGGGTGTGTTTAATTCCCAGCCCCTGTTCAACCTAGAGGAAGTAGTTCGGGAGCGAGTCCTGAAACAAAAGTGTATCATTTCAAACTGCATTATTAATGCTTTTAGGACAGCGCCAAAGCTGCACGGTGCAATGGGCATTAAAGATGGCTACCTACCTCGGTGACGGGCAACTCTGCTAACAGCAGAGTTCACAGGTCAGCCATTTAGTTCTGGTTCAGATCGCCAGCGTACGTCAACATGTGGTATACTTTTAGTTTGACAAAAGAGCCTGAGGTAAGAGACCTTCGAGCAAAGAACTGGATCAAAAGCCAAAGAGCTGACCTTCCTTCCAGACAGAAACTGAACACAACATCGGTGTATTTCTTTGGACGGTAAAGTTGCTTAAAAGAAAAGGTCTACTTTCCCCAAAACAAATACCAGCCCCGAAATAACCCAAAAACCTCAACAATCTCACCTGTTAATAAGCGTTGCATGGGAATCCTAATGTTGTGTTGACACTATTACCTTTTGATGAAAAACAAATACCCAGGTTGTAGCAATCACACCTGGCAAAGGGGCTGAGGCTGTAGCAAAAAAGTAGAAAAAGGATCAGCGGCTTTCACGGCAAACACATTTATTTTTCAGCCTGTGGAACGAAATGTGTGTGTGTGGTTTGAGGGTGCATTCATGTGTGCAAGAATGAAAATGTAGGCCTCCACCACTGGAAGAGAGAACCTTTCCCTAGCACAATTCCAAGGGTCCGTTCACACTGAATTAGGCATTGCGGCGAAGACACCAGTTGAAGCGTTCATATGAAAGGGGGCAGTGCATTGAAGTCTCTGCGGTAGGGGGCCACAGGGGGTGGAAAGAATTTCTCTACCTACCTGCGCCAACAACAATTCAACTTCTGTAGAAACGCAAATCGACGTTGCGCTGTAGCGGCCAATCCCGTTAGCCAGCATTCCGACCAGAAGACACCCAAGGGTGAAGGATCTTGTTTACCGTGTAACATAGCATCCCGCTGTTTACCGAGCAACCGGGATGACGGAAGGAGACCAATGGTCGCCGTGTTGTCCTCCCCAGAGCCGTACCACCACGAAGAAGTCCGGTGAGTTCACAACATGAACCCACACAAATGGGCCATGAAGTGACACTGCTGCATCGCCGCGGCAGTTTGCGGTAATCACCTCAACGCCTTTGCAATTTGGTGTGATCGCTTCCTCCGTCATCGTAGGGAGGTGTGTGAGCTCAACCACAGCGCCGTGTTCAGCACAACAATCAGACCCTTAGTCGTGTCCCGGCTTCCTCCTTCTTAACTCGAGACCCGTCTGGCATATTGAGCATATTGTTACTCTATGGGGGCTAACAAGCCTAATGCTAACCTGGTGTGTCGTGTGTGTAGTTTGTGTGTGTGTGTGTGTGTGTGTGTGTGTGTGTGTGTGTGTGTGTGTGTGTGTGTGTGTGTGTGTCTGTGTCTGTGTCTGTGTGTGTGTGTCTGTGTGTGTGCGCTTGCTTCTCTTCATGTGTGTGTGTCTATGAGATTGATGGCAGAGAGAAATCCATTGCCCGGCTTGGCTGCCTCTGCCATGCACTGTTTCACATTGGTTCACAGCCCGGGGTTAAGGTAAATATGATCGGAACCAACAGCCCCAAACATCCCAAGAGAGAGATAGAGAGTGAGAGGGACTGCCCAGACCACAGTGTCCCTACTGGTTGTTTGGCGGGCCGCTGTACATTAAATGATTCAATCGCACTATTCTCGCTTGCTGCCCAGTGCAGCAACCTGAACAGTGAGTCAATGCAGGGCAAGTATATTTCTGCGTGTGTGTGTGTTTGTGTGTGTGTTTGTGTGCATGCGTATATGTGTGTGTTTTGAACATAGCAATCCAGTGAAAAGCAGTCAGCACATGATGTGCATCCTACAAAGTGCTGGCTGCTAGGCGTGGCGTTAATGCGGTTGAACTAGAGTCAACGTTCAGCGTGACGCCCAGGTGGAGATTCAGAGCGGACCACTATGCCCAGGTTTGTGTTATTGCTAGGTTGGGCTTCAACCTTCCAACCCATAGGAATACAAAGCCAACTCTGGCAATGCTGAACGCTCATCATGTGGTGAGCGCCAAACCTCAGCTTGAGGGCTTTGTTTGTTTGTTGTTTGTTTGTTACACGGATCCACATTAAAAAGAACAGGAGAAAAACACCTTGAACTAAATCGGCAGAGATGAGCAGTACAACGCGGCAATCGCTTTGTAACGTCTTCCCCTACAAACACGCTCACATTGTACAACACAATTTTAAGAGACGCAGCGCACCCTTTTCCCACTCCCCCCCGTAGAGAACATGGGAGTAGCAGCCAATGAGATCAGAGAGGGGCTGATAAGAAGCCATTACCAAGCTGCACGTAGAGCCAGAGATGCTAGTAATAAGGACACGCTATTAAATTAGCCCTGGATTTGATTTGTCGGATAGACTTATATCCTCCCACGCACAAGCACGTACACGCACACACGTGCACGCACACACACACGCACGCACGCACGCACACACACACACACACACACACACACACACAGACACACACACACACACACACACACACACACACACACACACACACACACACGCGCGCGCGCACACACACGTTCACAGACATACACAGCGCAGCACTGTGGACTAATTGACAATGCACAGATCCAGCACACTGGTAAAAGTGATGTGCTATGTCATAAGTGCGGCTTGACTTCAGGCTGTGGCAGTCGTCATATCAGTTGCAATGTATTGGAAAAGACAAGCTTGGCTTTTAATATGACCTCCTAGGAGCTGGGCTAGCTGTCCGCTTGAGGTTGTTGTTGTTCTTTATGTAAGCTTAGATGTGACGGGCATACACCACAGGACATAGACAAACAGCATACACTGCATCATCAGACACAATACAAAAACACACCCACATGTACACCGATGCACGCGCATGCACACACATGCACACACATGCACACACAAAGATGGAACACTTTTGGCATCCCAAAAACAATTCAGGTTTTTGACTGTCAGGAAGTGACGGTTTAATTTGGATCTAATAACGTCATCTACTTTGCCTGAGCTGACTCTGATGATGAATCTGGATGGATGAGTTTCTGTGGTCTCTGTCTGCCACTAAAAAAGTAATCCTTCAAGGCCACATAACATCTTAATGGGCTTATTTTAACTTGCTGGCTTATTCCCCCGTTCACATCAGGCCATGTAGACTTTCAGCAGGCCATCAGTGATATGAGGCCCTGACACATCTTCTCTTGGCCCATGTGGTCGACTCCGTTGAGCTGCTGATTGTGGCTCACAAGTAACTTTGGTCTTCAAAGGAACGAACATGACATGAAAATTCACCACAGAGGGTCATCATTCATCATTGCAGTGACCGTAACGAGAACAGTGGGGTTCGGTTAGACCACCACTCGCACAGACACACACACACACGCACGCACGCACGCACGCACGCACGCACGCACGCACGCACGCACGCACGCACGCACGCACGCACACACACACACACACATTGGCACTCGTACTCACACACAATCCAAGAGATTCAGGCAAAGTCATTTACGAGCATAAAACGAGCTAGCTAAAGTGACTGGAGCAAGTGTAGTTATGGCGACGGCGGCTGCAGCCTCATTACAAGGACACACCGCGTGCGACGGGGGGCTGATACCTCTGGCCCACCCCACCCCCACACTCTCCGCTGTTGGCTGTTTGAACGTAGAAGCGGACAACACCTAATGCCTTTCCCCTCTGCGGTTATTGTCTTGTACGGGATTGTGACCCGTGAAATTAATATGGCATTCCTTCTCCTCCCCCCCCCATCTCTGTGTGTTTGTGTTTGTGTGTGTGTGTGTGTGTGTGTGTGTGTGTGTGTGTGTGTGTGTGTGTGTGTGTGTGTGTGTGTGTGTGTGTGTGTGTGTGTGTGTGTGTGTGTGTGTGTGTGTGTGTTTGAGTGGGGAGATGATTTTATCTCAGAGAGAAAGGCGGCCACCATCGGCTCGAAGAACACTGACGCACCTCCATACTGCCTCTGGAGAGCAGGTGGTTTTCTGGCGCTGTGTGTGCAGACAAGGGAAGGTTGCGGATAAGTTTGAGTTGGAGTTTCCTAAAGAGTTTTTCTTAATCATCAGAACTGAGCGAACTTGGAGCGAACTGAGTTGCTGATAGTATTCCATGTCATCAATAGATACATCGTTTGAAACGTCCTGCAAGCATATTCCTGATATTGATCCAATGGTTGATAGCCCGTCCTGTAATAGTTTGCTTGGTGTTAAAACAACTTGAATGGTGCAGTAGCACAAGGTTTGACTACACTTGTCACCTGTAAGAAAAGTGTGCCAAAATATATCGATACCACAACGTTCTGCAGTGTTAGTAGCTGAGGTTAGTGATCAAATAACATTATGCGACCACACTATGTACCACACCCATCCCATTTTCAGCAAAAACACGTGAAATGACCTGCTTCGGAAATAAATATGTTTTGGTTGCCGCTGAACTATCACTGTTTGTGATGCGCAATATACCATCAGCAAATGATGATTACAGCATGTGTACTACAATTTCAAAATAAATGGACCAATCATGATTTCTCATGCTCCTCTGTTCCACTGTGGTGCTCCCACACCCACTCAGTACATTATTGGTGCGTTAATTGGTAGTAAATTGCAATGTTGGGCTAAAGTGTGGTTTGAAATTATTTCTAGGGTGGAGCTGAGGAACTTGTATACATGATGGGGTTTGCGAAATGGTTCGGAATCAGAAATGAACAAAATATAAACTTTTTATTTTGTTCTTGTTTTCCTTCTTTTAGCTATAGACCAGCACCAACGTTGGTTTTTACATGTATCTATGCATGCACACACTCACTCACTCACTCAATCACACACACACACACATACATCCACACACACACACACACACACACACACACACACACACACACACACACACACACACACACACACACACACACACACACACACACACACACACACTCACTCTGCAGCTAAATCTCAGTCGAGAGCACAATGCAGATTTCAAGTTTTGGAATAGCCTCATAAATCCCTGCTGTTGGTTACCGGTTTTGTTTTGTCAGGCGGTTGTCGCGCTGAAAGCGCTGTGATCCTGATTGACGGGTGTTCCCATCCCGTCTGCCACTGTTACTCAGCCGGGGATTGGAGCACCCGTCTCGGAGGCCCGTCAAGCGACCTTGAGCCTGGCTCCGAAGAAAGAAAAAACATCCACAGTAACACCAGCCGGCTTCGCTCCCTCTGGAAGCGGCAGAGGGGAGAAGGGGCCGTCGATACGGCCGCTCAAATCCCTCCATTCAAGGGGCTGATAGACGGCCACATGTTCCAGGCCGTGTGAGGGTATTCAGACTAGAATATCACAGAGAGAGAGAGAGAGAGAGGGAGAGAGGGGGAGAGAGCATGCCCTATCCCTCTCAAAGAAAACCATCTGAACACAGACACTCTCTGGCTGCGATGAGAGGGTGATTGATCCTCCCTCCAGATGATCGCGGTGGAGGTGTGTGGGAACCCGACGAGGCGACGGCGGTTGACTGCGTCGCGCCGCTCTCCGTTTACGTAAGTATCATCGACAACACCGCAGTCCGGGCTCTGCTCTTTGCATACCTGAGTGAGAGCGCCGCGCTGATGAGGGGATCCTATTTCGGGTGCACCACTTGTTAAGAGAGAGAAAGAGAGAGAGAGACAGAGACAGAGAGATAGCGAGGGA